>NW_026852331.1:0-20474 GCF_026571515.1 Ruditapes philippinarum | reverse complement strand
TAAGTTGACTCTGAGAATTCAGAGATAAAAGTTAGTTCTGATAATTCAGTAATAAATAAGTTGATTATTGGGGTGGAAAATAGAATAGAGATTACATTGATACATTGTAAATGAATATCAGAACATAAAATAGAAAGATAATTTAACAGAGATATTAATTGAGAATAGAATAGAAGAGATAGATTTCTATATAGTTTATAAATGACTATTATTGATAGATGTTAAAGACATAATTATTTTTATATATGATATTTGTTCTAACTGTTCAATAAATATTCTTACATTTTAAAAGTTTAAACAAAGACTTTTTCCTATTTATATCCATTTATTTAAAGATTGTTTAAACCCCAAACAGTGTTGCGACTTATACGCTACCAAAGTAAAAGTTTAAAATATGAAAGTCGCCACACTACAACCTTAGATCAGTTGAAGCAGCAGAGAGGGAGGAAGAACTAGGAAAGACAGTACAAGAGGAGGTAATTCCCCAAACTTTTGGAAGTATGGCGAGCATACGCCTAGATCAATATAATGGTACGGAAAATATTGACTCTTACATTAGAAGATTCAAAGACTATTGTGCAGTAACTAAATTAAACTCTGAACAACAATTATCAACTTTAAGATGGCACCTTTTACGTGTTGCCCGTTTGTGGTTCGAATCCTTGACTATAGAGCCAACCACAATAGACGACCTTATCAAACTTCCAAAGGATAAGTTCCAGACCGATTGCGGTGTCGATTTAAAATAGAGAAAACAGAATCCCTAAAGAAAGCCCAACACGGCAAAATTGTAAAATGTTGCAGGCTCGGTTTGATTGAGCCTGTGCATGGACGCTACTGGAAAGTGCAAGTTACCGTCCACGCCTCCTAGCACCGGCTTAAGCAGAATCCAACATTTAAACACAAAAATGGTGAAATTTTGACATTGGAACCATCCGCAGATGTGTTCACACGGCGGTTAACAGGGAACCTTCAATGTGACACAGTAGTGTCATTCCATGGAAAGTGGCGTATGGTCCCCAAGTAAAAGAATGTGTGTGCCCTTAACGAGAAAACAATGGGCGGAACTAAATAAAATGGAATTTTGAAAGGGGATCTGAGGTTATGAAGCCTGCATATTACAGACAAGACGTCAAAAGACAAATTTAAAAAGCAGGCAACATGTCCTTAAGGTGATTATACAGTATTCAAGTAGGAATACTGGAACCATCCAAGTTGAAAAAGGCCAAATACAAGAAACTAAAAATACCGTTTAAAATGTATGCACAACAATAAAGTCATGCTGAACGATCTTCAAGACCCGAAAATATAACATCATTGATTAATTGTACGGGGAGACTTTTTACAGCCGCCACACGGCACAAATAACACGGATGTGACAATGAAATAGAGAAAAACAGAATCTCTAAAGAAAGCCCAACACGGCAAAATTGTAAAATGTTGTAAACCTGCTTTCAATTAGACAATGTGAAGCAGAAACAGTCGATAATTTTTTAGACAGACTTGAAATGGCCACTTATAAGCACAGGGTAAACAGTAAATTACAAGTTCAGATAGCACTTAATGAATGGACCCTAACATCAGTTCTGCAATTAGTACCCATGCACCAGACTCCTTGACCAATGTGCGAGAGCTAGCGAGACGGGTGTGCAATGTCGCATTCACACCAATGGTAGCACAAGCAAGTTTTCCGACAAAAATGGAAGCGACCTCGGACATCCTGGTGGCTGCAGTACAGCAACTGACCGCAGCTATGGACAGCAGGAAAGAAGATTGACCATAAAGAGAACCTAGGCCAGAAAGACAAGGTACATCCAAAGAGCAGATGTGGAGGTATGTGTTACTCTACTAACACTTGTAAGCAATGGACAAAAATTGATACAAATGTGGGGGCCGCAATCACTTTAGGAATAAATGTAGAAGTTCTCGCAAACAAAACTTTAACCAAAATAATTATAGAAAAAACAATTATAGATAGGGACTAGCGTCTGTCTGCCGATTTAATTCTAATAATTCAGTAGATGGGCAAAAAGATAATGTAGCTAAAAAGTTTCAAACAAATAATTAACCATTAAAAAATAATAGTTCTACTACCAAGAAATCTAATTCTGTTAAAAAAAACTTCATGTGAAAATAAATCAAAAACAAAAACTCAGTCTTAAAATCTGAAGATGCTGATGTTGACAATATAGAAGTTATATTTGAAACCAATATGACAAAAATACTGTGGTTGTCTCTGTTAATGTTAAAAAAAACAAAAACAAATGCTTTATGTGACACTGGTGCAACAATTTATTGTATAAGTCAATCTTTTTTATAAGGCATTTTGGACATTAAAAACCTAAGTTAGTAAATAGTCCCCTGAAAAGTATTCTTGGCGTAGGAGGTACCCGTCATTCGATTAGCTGAGTTGTAGAGATAGATATTAGTTTTGGTTCTATGAAACTAACTTATCATTTTTATGTTATATAAAAGACTTACACCACTCTGTTATTTTGGGAATAGAGTTTTTAGAATCCCGTGAAGTTCTCATTGACATAAAAACAAAAGATTGTTTTTGTTGAAAAATGTAAAGGTTTGCAGTTTGAGCACTTGTAAAGCCTATGCAATGACAAGGAAACATACCGTTATTAAACCAAATTCAGAAACTCGAATTCCAGTTAAAATAGCAAGGGTAAAATCTGACTCTGACCAAGAAAAATTTTATTTGGACCATTTTCCCCATTACACATCAAAATTTAATAGGAGCAAAATGTATGTTTTATAAAAGGAATAGCTAAAATGGTATGAACATTTATGAAATTCTATAAAGTATTTATGGTGATATTATAAGAACTTTTTAGTATACATTTTTTATAAATAGGTGTAAAGGGCGCTGATCACGTGATAATACTGAACACATCGCACATAGACCTAGTATTGAAAAATAATCGGTCAACGCTTGGACTTTAGGTATAACAGTTATGACAATTTATGACTATTATAGGATAGATTATAACGGGAATAAACGGTCATCACGTACTCTGCTTTTGATCGCTTGTGACTTTTGGGATTCATATACAATTATGAATGTTAAAAAGCGGAACACCAAAAACGAAAAAAGAGAACCACCACTAGCTGTAGCGACTTAGGACTCTAGTGGCTATAACAAACTATTTAGCTCCTTAAATGAAACAAAAGAAGAAACATACCCAGTAAATTAAAAGTTTAGGAAATGAATTCGAATAAAACAACAACCGAATATAACTCAAAGTCTCATGCAAGAAAAAACAACAAAGTAAAAAACAAAAAACCGCGGCAAATCACCAGAATTGATAGAAACGAACGCAGAGATGAAACTTGGACAAAAACTAGACAAAATAGATGAAAAAAACTCAACAACGTTTTAACAAAAAGATGACAGGTCATTCATCAGAGACATAATAAAAGACACATTTGAAGAAATGAAGGAACAATTATTAGGATCAGTCATCAAACGATTAGAAATTTTAGAAGATGAAATTTATGACAAATCAGCCTCCACTTCAAAACTTAATTCCGAAAATAAGCGAAAACAAAACATGTTATAGAAACAAGATAGAAAAATCAGAAGAAAAGACGAACAATGAATTAAAAATATTAAAATTAGAAAACGAAAAATTAAAAGAAAATGCAAATGATCAAGAACAATACAGTCGAAGGAATAACCTTCGTATCACGGGAATTAAAGACGATTCCCCCCCCAACAGTCTTCATTACAGACAAAACTTCAATTCCAGAAAATGTGTAAAGACAATCTCGGATTGGTTGTTCTCGACGAAGAAATCGACATTGCACATAGAATTGGTCAGTTCAAGACAGGCAGTAACCGTCCAATAATTGTAAAATTCGTAAGAAGGCAAACGAAAATTAATATAATGAAAAATGCAAAGTCACTTAAAGAACCAGAATATATTTGAATGAAGATCTTACACACTCCAATCAGCAAGCTTTAATGTCATTACGTTTAAAAATCCCAAACGAATCGAAAGAGCATGGTCTTTCGAAGGCAAAGTATTTGCCATATTTAAGTCAACGAACCCCTTAAGACCAGAAAAACACAACAACACGGCAGATCAAATTCTCAGAATATGACCAATGGCTTTCGCTCCCGTGGCCGGCTCGTGAGATTCGAGAAATTCTTCCGAAATATCTACAACGAATGTTTGGAACAGAAAATAAAACATTGAAAAACAAACAAACATATAAATACCAACAAATCAAATGAAAACTCTTAAGTAAAAAAGGTACATGCATGTACATCATGAGAAAAGAGAAATGTTGAACAAAAGACGCATAAAAAAAACTATTGTAATTGAACATCAAACTTTGTTTCATGTGTTTATAAGTTTAAGGATAGGTGTTAGTTTCTTAAAATTAACATTTTGTAGTTTAAGTAACTTTCTCGTATCACCCTGTTTTGTTTTTTTATCCCGATTACAACATAAATAGTTATACACGAATTTTGACACAAATATGTTATTTTCCTTTCTGAAATATTGCACATTCGTTTAAATATTTGTAAATATAAAAACAAATTTACAATGAAAAAATTATAAATTACGCTGTTACCCTACAGAGTATTTACAGACAGTTTTTCGTTTTCGACGCGCAGATGATATTGACTGTAATATTACATTATAAATACTAGAATATACCATACATAAATTACATTAACATTGTTCAATCTTTAAATAACACAATATACATTTGATTGTTTATTTTTATTTTTTTCTCATTATTTTTCTGACCTAAGAAGGTTTAATAAGTATGGGTAATAAGTCGTTTATACAAGATATTCCTTGGTGCTGTTTTCTCTTTCTCCTTTCATGTTTTCGATAGAAGAGAAAATATTACAAGGGTATAACAATACGAATGTCAAATTGAATGAAATAACATAGTTGCCTTACGGATTAGTTTATTAGATTTAATAGTGTGAATGTCAAAAATTGAATGTAATATGTTTTTGTTGCGATTTAATTTATTACATTTGATAGTTTTGAATGTCAAAATGTAGGTAAAATATTTCTGTATGAATTCAAAATGTTGCTATTAAGTGTATTACATTTGATAATATGAGTGGCAAAATGAATATAAATATGTTTTGTTGTGGTTAATTCTTTAATTATTTTTTTTTTTTTTACATTTGATAGTATGAATGTCAAAATGAATGTAAAGTTTTTGCTTGCGATTAAAGTTGCACCATTAAATATTATAAATGAAAGTCAAAACGAATATAATATATTTTGCTTGTGGTTAATTTATTTAATAATGAACGGAAAAAAAACGAATATAATATATTTTGTTTGCGGTTAATTTATTTCATATATGGTACTATGATTGTCAAAAATTTCAAATTGTCAAAATGAATGCACTATATTTAGCTTGTAGTTGAATGTATTAAGGACTGATAGTATAAAAAGAAAAAAAATAAAGTAATATACTCTGCTTGCTGTATTTATGTTTAAATAAATTTTGATATACATTGTATTTTCAGTTAAATCTACTAGATTTGATGGTATGAATGTCAAAATGAATTCAATGTTTTTTTTGCTTGCGGATTTATATACAAATAAATGTAAAGTATTTTGTCTCTAGTTAAATCTATAAGATTTGATAGTTGTGAATGTCAAAATGAATGTAATATGATTTTTATTAGATTTGATAGTATGAATGTCAAAATGTATGTAATGTGATTTGCTAGCAATTACATTTATTAGATTTGATGGTAGGAATTTTTCAAAATGAGTGAAAAAAAAATTTTGCTTGCTGTTTAAATTAATTAGATTTGATATGAAGAAATATAAGATATTTATAAATGATTTTGATAGTATTGATACCAAAATTAGATAGATATCTTTTATTTCTGTCTCATTCTCTTATTCCAAATGTCACCCAAAATTTCCTTCATGACTCATTTCAAAATAAAGTAACTTTAGTAACTATTTGACAATGACTTAATAAACATAAATATTTTTCTGTCATAAAATTTTAATCCATAACACTTAGTTTTTTCTCTCCAAATATTCACATCTTAAAATGATATGTAAGAGTGTATGTTAGATACCATTATAATATTCTCTTTCTGATATGTCATGTTGAATTATTTTGATTTTTGTTGTTGTTGTTTCATTCATTTTAAATCCTGATAGTATATAAAAATGATGTAACGACTGTTTAACATTGATTTGCACCGAATATATGTCATATTTGGTTTACTTAGGATTTAACTTAATAGCGATCAAGCTTAGATTAATTTATTGTTGTTTTTTTAACATACATGTAATGTTATCAAATAATTCTAATATTAATAAAAAAATGCCATAGTTCATTTACAATAGATAAAACATCAGTTTAAACAATATTTAGTAGCGGTCATGTAATTCACAACTTAATCCTCTTTGCAGGAAGACTTTAATTTATACTTGAACAATTTTTAACTGCTTTGGTAGTATATAAATTTTCTTTATCGATTCAATTTAATGTCTACAACTACCTTCTTTACTTATAATGTTAACGGAATTTCTGGAAAAGACAAGAGAATTGCTATTTTTCAATGGTTGAAAACACAACAGGTTGACATAAGCCTTCTCCAAGAAGTGCATTTCAGACAGGCTGATAAAGAAAAGTGGGAAAAAGAATGGGATGGAACAATTATCAATAGTGGCAATTCAAGTAATCAGTTAGGCGTATCAATTCTTTTCAGAAATGGTTTAAATATTCAAATTCTAAATACTTTTGAAATTGAGATCGGACGTGTATTAGCAGTTCATGTTAGGATTGAAAACAAGAGGTATTTATCATAAATGTATACGGCCCAAATAAAGATGATATTGATATTTTCTGTAAATTAGAAGCCTTTGTTAAAGACAGAAATGATCACCTTTTTATTATAGGAGGAGATTTTAATGTAGTGCTAGAACCTAATATTGACAAACAAGGTGGTAACCCTCATACACATTTGAAATGTCGCATAAAAATAAAAAAGTGTACTTGAAACTTTTCAACTTAATGATATATTTCGAGTACAAAATCCGTTCACTAAAAAGATTTACTTGGCGCTCAAAAGTACGGTTAAATATAGCGTGTAGATTAGATTATTTTGTTGTTTCAAAATGATTTGGTAAATATTGTTGAAAATCCGGTATAAAGCCTAGTTTTAAATCTGATCACTCAATAGCATATGTATTTTTTAAATTTTTGATCCTATAGTGAGAGGACCTGGTGTTTTTAAAAATTAACAATTTTTTCTTTTTAAAAATTGGGGAATTTTAAAAACTTAAAAACCCTAACTGGAAAAAAACCCTTAAAAAAACAAATTTAGAGATGGGGAAGGGGTTTTTAAAGGGGAAAAACGGAAAGAAATAAAAGATTTTAAAAAAATTTTAAAAAAAAAAGAAACAAACCTTTTTAAAAATTAAAAGAAAAACAAAAAACTTGAAAAAAATGAAAGCCGAAAAGAACAAAAAAAAAAACTTTTCGACGACAAAAAACTTGGGAAAATTTTGGAAAAAGGGTTTTTAAATGAAATTTTTAAATGGGGAAAATTTTAAAAGAATAAAAGTTTTTAAATTTGAAAAAGTGAAAAAAAAATTAAAATTTCTAAAACTTTGAGACAAAAAATGCTAAAAAAAATTATTAATAACTAAAAAAGTCAAAGGTAATGTTACGTAAAAAAAAATGAAAATTCCAAAAAGAGCAAAAAAAAATTATGAAAGTCTGTACAGTGAAAAGATGCAAAGAGACTCAACATATGACTTTTATGATGAAAATAAAATCCCTAAACTAAAACGAAAACGAGCAAGTATTATGTGAAGGAATTATTACAGAAGAAGAGTGTATCGAAGCAATTAAAAACCATGAAAAAAAAGGGAAAAGTCCTGGATCAGATGGTATTTAAACGTTGAATTTTATAAAATGTTTTGGAATGAAATTAAAAAAGATCTAATAAATTCTCTTAATTATTTCATTCGAAACTGAATCTTTAAGTCAATTGCAGGCACAGAGTTTAATTACCTTAATCCCAAAACCAAAAAAAAGACTTATCACTTCTTTCAAACTGGCGACCAATAAGTTTATTAAACGTTGACTATAAAAATACTGAGTAAAGTAATTGCTAATAGAATTAAACGTGTACTAATAAATTGAATGACAATAGCCAAACTGGATTTATTAAGAGGGCATATACATTGGTAAAATATAAGATTATATTGATGTAAAGGTAACGAGAAAAAAGGAAAAAACCTGGGAATATTATTTTTTTCTGATTTTAAAAAACTTTTCGATAGTTTGAATAAATTTTATTTTTTAAAAACTCCCGATTATTTAACTTTGGTACCAATTTAAAATGGGGAAAATTTGTTTAATATCAATAATCCCAACAATTGTATTCTTTTCAATTGGGTTTCTTGTCGGCTCCATTTAATTCAACCCAAAGTGGTCCGATAAGGCCTTCTTATTTTAAAATTTTTATTTTAGCAATTTAATAACTCTCTCATGGGAATAAAAGAGAATACAATATAAAGGGTTTGAAATATTGGATATAGAAATAAAAAACAGCATGTTTTCTGAAAGTCAACAATTTTTAAGATGGGACAAAAAACATTTCAAAGAATGTTAAAAATTTTTTGAAAAAATTTTCATTCTCGGGTTAAAATTTTAAATTAGTAAAGTACAGCTCTTGAATAGGCCCTGCGAAAAACCCGACGACCCTTTTTATTGTAAAAAAAAAATTATAAATTTATGGGAAACAAAAGTGTAAAAAACTGGGGAAAAACATTTCATTAAAAAATGATCAGTTTCCCCCAAAAATTAAAATTTTGATAAAGAAATTTCAATTCCAAAAAGACATAAAAAATGGGAAAAAAAGAAAATTCCCCAAAAATTTGGGAAATCTCAGTAATTTAAAAATTTTAAAATTCCAAAAATTTAATTTTCTGTTTTTTTGTTCTAAACCCAAAACCTCCCAAAATAGTAAAAACAAATTTAAAAAAAATGTTTGAATTTTTTGGAAATAAAAAAAGGGAAAAATAAACGGGAAAGTGTAATTTCAGGGGTCAAAAAAGGGGTCTAAATATGATTGACATTCCTATATTTTTGAACTCAATAAAATCGAACTGGATAAAAAGAATAATAAACGATTCAAATAATGGGTTGTGGAAAGAAATAATAAAGAAAAATATTAATCATTTAGGTGGAATATCTTTATTTAAATGCAATATAAACACAAAAGATATATTGAAATTTAAAATCAAAATAAATTTATACACGAAGTATTAGTAGCTTGGAGTGAAATCAATTTTAATGAAAATCCGAAAAATATTTCAGAACAAATTATTTGGCAAAAATTCAAACATAAAAAATAACAATAGCCTTCTCTATTTCAGACAGTGGAAAACAAAAATATATACCATGTAAAAGATATCTATGATACAAACGCAAAAAAATTTAAAACTTTTAATCAATTAAAAACTGAATATAACATCCTAATACTGAGTTTTTAAATTACCATAGACTTATCTCTTCAATTCCAACATGTTGGAAAAGAAAATTAGATAATATCATTCTTTCTGTAACAACTGAGGAAATAAATATTTATGAGCTTTTAGAAAAAACAGAAACACATCTCCTGAATAAAAAATTAACACAGGTTCAAAAAGAAAGAAGGCTAAAATACCAGAATGGAAAACTAAAAATCCCAGTTAAAATGGGAGGCAGAATTTCCAGATAAAAATTTCAATTGGCAACAAATATATTTAAATGCGTTTGATATTTGTAAGGATAATATTTTGCAAAATTTTTATTTTGATTTTTTTACATAGAAATATTGCAACTAACAAATTTCTCTTTAGATGTAAATTAGTGGAATCTAGCCTTTGTGATTTTTGTAATATGGAAATAGATAGCATAGAACATATATTTTGGACCTGTCAACAAACACACATTTTCTGGAATGAATTGTTTAAATGGTTGGTAGAAATTGGTATACATGCAACCCAAGACAAAATTTCTGTCCTTTTTTCATTCACAAAATAAAATTTTATCATATATTCTCTTATTTGCCAAATATTATATATATAGTTGTAAAAACAAAAAAAGAAATTACCAAATAATCTTGTGTTTAAAAGAAAATTGATTGATAGAATATCTTTAGAAAAATACATAGCATTTCAAAATGATTCTCTTGATGATTTCAACAGGAAATGGAATAACTTTCTAATAATGTTATAAGAACTGATTGAATGATATGTCAGAAGTATATTACCAAAGCAGCCTTTCTTTCTTAATATTACCTTTTTTTATCTTATCGTAGTTTGCTGGAAAACAATATGTTTTTGTTTACTACAGTTTATTTTTCTCTTGCAAATTATCCTTTTATATTTTAGCACCTCCCCAAATTTTTCAGCATTTTTCAAACTGACTCAAGGAAATCTTTAAAATTGATTTAACAAAAACTTTATCTTGTTTAAAATATAATATCCTTTTTCTTAACTTTTTCTTAAAGAGATTCACGTTTATATGCTCTTTGAAATTATTTTAAAATGTCTACAACAACATATATATTAGTTTGTAACGTATGTTATGTAAAATAATTAATTGAAATATGTAAAATGAATGTATTATGTAAAAAGGTAAATGTAAATAAACGGGCCTTAAACGTGGTTCCAAGAAAAAAAAAATAAATAAAAATGGCAAGAGTGTATTTAGATTAGTTAATCCTACAGACCACCCTGTTCATCTGGCTCCAAACAAAATTTTGGCAATTGTATCTGATATGACTGATAATAAGGATTTCACTTTTGATGATATGGATGATGCACCATTTCAAGAGCTTGGAAATAGTAATATTCAAAAGAAAAGAAATTTGATTATAATCTAGATAATTCTGATTTAGATCAAGAACAAAAGAAACAGCTATTAAATTTTCTGCATAGTAATGAAGACATTTTTTCAGAAGGGTAAAACGATCTAGGGTGTACATATTTGCAAATTTATAAGATAAACACAGGCAATGCTCCCCCTGTTAGATAACTAGCTTATAGACAAATCCCTGAAATGCGTCAGAAAACTACATAGTACATAAATGATATGTTACAAGGAAATGTTATAGAAGTATCACTTCAAGTTGGCACTCTCCTGTAGTCTTAGTTAAAAAGGTCGGGTCCGATGAATATCGCTTTGCAGCTGATTATAGAAGATTAAACAAAATAAGTAAGCCGCAGCATTATCCCATGCCAAGACTAACAGATATATTTGATGCTATTGGACCAACTAAAGCTAATTATTTTACTTCTTTAGACTTAGGTAAAGAATTTTGGCAAGTCCCTCTTGATGAAGAAAGTCGTGAAATTGCTGCTTTTCTTTGCTATGATGGTATATTCACTTTTAGGAAACGAGTTTTATCGGGAATTTTTATGGAAATATGTTTTGTGCTGTATAGATGATGTAATCATTTTTTCTACTTCCTTTTCGGAACATTTAAAACATTTGAATGAAGTTTTAAGTCGGTTAAGAATTTTTTATTTTCAAGTTTTTTTTCACATTAATTAAAATACTTTAGGATCAAAATTGAATAAAATGAATTAACTATTTTGTAACTTCTTCAATTTCTAGCAGTTTATATATCAGTTATATAAACCTTATAAAGGAATTTAGTTTAGTTTAAATAATGCCATAGCACATTTCACTAGCCAGAGCGAGTAATAATTGTACACTAAACAAAAGTTCTAACCGATTAGTTTTCGCTTATATATGAAAAAGAATAATATCAATAGATCCGACTTTTATTTTATTTCAAAGAGAATGAACACATTGAGAACAATAAAATTATAACATTTTTCTATTTAAATAATACTGTATCGATATTTAAAAAAATATTTTTATGAACAGCCACTCACCTGTCTGATAGAGGCTCCAGCATTCAACATTCGAACTGCTACGGGACGATCCTGCATCGACATTCGTGCCATGTTGTATGTTTTTTCACTTATAAAGTTAACAAGGATTTATGCAATGTAAAATTTAATACTCACCACGCTCTGCACGAACATTTAGTGCCAAAATGTGTAGACCGCGCCCTGTCTCCCGGGTGAGGGCATGGAACTGTATTAAATTATTTTTCATTCCACAAATCGGTAGAAAATGACACACAAATCACCTCTGCAAAAATTTATAAGGATCTTTTGACCCGTTATAAAATAATCAAAATTTAAAAAGGGATCGGTTAGAACTTTTGTTAAGTGTATTTAATGAACAACTTATTATTTTCACCATTATTATCAAATATACATTTATTGCAGTCTGCAAATATAAGTACATATGTTGTGAAATGATTTTATTATATTATTATTGTATTTTATATTTGTAACTGTACACACAATTCTTACATTGGACTTCAGAAATTAAACATCAGAGCCTCTGTTACAAACTGTCTTTTTCATTTTCCAGAGAGCAAGACAAGAGGCCTTACATCTTAACCACTGTTACAATTGTCAAACCCGTCTCTTAAGCTTGCCATCCCCCAAATCTGGTGGAATACACAGTGGCTCGTACTCAAATAAAATTATCAATCCCCAAAAATTCGTATCATCTACGCTCAAAGAGATTTACCAATAGAGGACAATGTCAGAATTCTCGTTAGGGCTCAGCGACCATGAAGTAAATTTTGTAACCACCGAGGAGTTGGGGATGGCGATGCCACATATTTCTATATCACGTTTCCATGGAAATCCAGGAGAGAGAGCAGATGAGTGGTCTGTCTGGTTCAACAATTTAACAGAAGTTCAAAGCCCAAACGCAGAAAAAAACGCGATAAACATTACCTTTTACTTTAGCACTGCAGTATACTGTAACCCGGATATTGCTCGATATTATGAGGACTTTCATGCCATTTCGCGTCTTTGGACGGGGGACAAAGGTAAGTTCAGTGACGATATTTAGTCATTTTGAATTGGTTTCATATAAATTTTATAGAAATACAAATACTTCGATAATTTCTCTAGTTACTGAAAACCCATAAATGTTGAGAAATAGCTTTGAAATGTAATTAGGCGGTAAAATTCGTCTGTGCGCCCACGTGATTAATGAGCTCGGATCCGTCAAATTTGATGTTTTTGTGCATATACTTCCTTAAAAGAAAAACTTGAATCGCGTGAAACGTGATAACGATGATAATGTTTATGTTGTAACTGTTCAACAATCAACAATCAACAATAGAATATCAGATGACAGGGCATTTTGGGAATACATGCACATGTTAGTGTACCGAGTATTTCGTTGGAGTTGCTTGCCGATGTCACTAGTATTGCTTTTTAGTGTAACGAGTATTGTGTATTAATACCGAGTAAATGCGAGGAGTAAACACATAGTATTTACCACATTCAATCTTAAATATTTCTTATTGTGTATACTTATTGACACTATATGTGCAGAATATGCAGTCCGGGGGTACTTTACTGGAAACATCTGCGAAAAATCTATAGGCAGTGAGATTTTCATTCCTGCTCGCTCATGAAAAAACTCCGTCAAACAAAGTCAGCAAAATTATGTGTTTACAAAGTTCTCGTTGCTATCGAAGGATCAACCTTTTCAAAATTGATTAAAAATTATTGCATATCTTTCTATAAATAGTAACAAAATTGCATTTTGCAAGTGCATTAATGCTGTGTCAAGATTGTCAATATAATTAAGACGGTATTGTGCAAGTGTTAATTAATTAATTAAATTATGACGCAAATTCCATTAATGAATATAATATATTGTAGAAGTACATTGTATGTTTATATATTTTACTTATTTTGATAATGATTTGTTCGTTATTTAATAAATTATTTTTGAGAAAAAATAAATAACACACAAAAAAAAACAATAGTATTTGGTATGCAAAATTAATTGTTTACTTAGGGCTTGGTTTACGATATAAATCATTTGTTTATAATTGATGACAGAGAAAGTTTGTTTGTCTTATCAGCTGATCAGTTAACACAAATCATATGACATAAAGGTGTTGAAATGTTTTACAAGGCGTGCGTGTTTGCCTTAAACTGACAACAAAGTTCAACAGTTAGACATGAAAGTGATGCATGTGTTCAAGATATATCAATATAAAAAGTTAACAACTTACGGATCTGTCATTAGCAATCATGGCTGATTGGCGTCCGCGCCGAAGCGCGGCGCCTATAACGGAATGAAATCAGATTTTGTGAAAGGACGATAGCAACTTCTCGAGCCTTTTATAGTTGTTCATAATAAAAGCCGATCATTCCGATCGGTATGAGGGTGCTTGATTATTAATTAGTCGCGATATGTACAATAAATGGCGAACTGGAGAATTTCGCAATGCAAACATTTTCAAATGAAATAACCTTTTCCGTCAATAAATCGCGCTCTTCGGGGTATTTTTGTTTATCATTTTGTTGTACACAGCGAGTTATTATGGTATGTTATTCCGAAAGCTGTTAATAGAATGATTAGTTGATGACCTAAATATTCCGAAAATCTATTTATAGAGGGATGTACTCCTATCGGTAATTCCCGGTCTCTCCCGGGATTTACTAGTGACCGGCGAAGAGTAAGTACCACACGTTTATTGTCCGGTCTCTCCCGGTTTTGGAGTAGATGTTTGATATCTTTACAGAACAGAACAAATATTTTACAGATAAATAAGCTTTTTTTTCAAAATGAATGTTTGTCACTTAGTTTGGTTACAATAATTAATAAACACAGACCAACTCTCAAATTTATTGATTATTATTATACATAAACACACAATTCGAAAAAAAACCAACAACACAAATCGCATGTTTTATTTTATCTACATTTTTGTATATGAGATAAAAACAAAAAATATGTACAATAATTGAGAAAAAATGTACATTTTTATGGCATTAATATGACACTATCAACTTTGAAACATTTCATTTAATTTGTTATTCGTGTTTAGTAAAGATGCCGAGGAATTATTCAAAGTTACAAATCAGATTTTATGAATTATTCAATTGATTGATAATTTAAAAAATGATAAAGAAAAATACAAATGTACATTTATATGGTTTAAGAATAAACAATATTATATATTGAAAGATTTAACCATGATTTACTGACTTTTTCCAGTTAAGTTTTGACTTATAATCGTCGGTCAATATGACAATTGAATTCTTAAAATAGTAGTAAACGTAAAAACTCAGTATTAAAATAGCGCATAAAACACAAAAAAAGAAAATAATATTCATAAAATCTGTAATTTTTTTCATTAAAATAGATATTACAATTATTGTATAATAAACAATTATGCTCAACATGATCAACATGGTAATGTTACAAGTGTCATATTGTTACTAAGTGTGAACAGATACCTTAAGAGGGGGTCTTCGCTAATAGCGATAACATTATAAGGGACAATTACACAAGTATGGTGTTGATCATGCGTTACACATATGGATTATAAATGATTGTATACATGTATATCCGTTGCTATTAATAACCACGATCATAAAGAAATAACAAGTAATATTCTAATTTCTAGCATGCCAATCAAAGTTATAAATAATGAACAATGTCTTTCGTCATCATATATCTACTAGTTCATCTGCACCTGCTGCATTTCTTGCTTGGACGCCCTTTGATGCTTTGCATCAATGCTTTTCTTGTACAGTATTTACATGTATTATCTGCTGTCTGTTGTGACGGAGATGCGCAAACTGGCAGCACAGGAAGTGCAAGAAAGGTAAATAACTTTAATTTTAGGAAATTTGAACTTAATTTTTTAAAATGAAATATGAACTGAATTTTTTAACTTTTATATTTAATTAGCATATATATGTTTATCTAAAAATTATTGAATATACATTTTCTTTACAAGAATAGTCATGTTCTAATCTATTGTAGTACTTCTAGAAGAACTTCATATACTCATATATAACATTTGTTTCTATTTGTTGTTTCACGGGGAAGTACGGCTTTGACGGCAGTCCAGTACCGACAGATGATAAAAGGAACGTTAGAGTTAGAATGGTTCTGTGACAGATGTATCAACGAAGCGCCCGAAAATACACCAGCTTCTCCATTACAAGATGATCTGATGAACATTGTCCGAGACGATGAAGTCAACCAGATGCAAGAAGATGAGTCAGCCATCATGAAAACGAATTCAACCTAGAAGACAGATCCTTTCATATCAATGAACGAGACCACAACCGACAGCAGGCCCCAGCTGACGCTAGATTACCTACAGATATTCCGCTTGATGATGTAATACTACAAGACGGGTCATTGACTTTCGAACTCGTAGATGGGGGTATCAAGCGCGGGGCACAGAAACTCGTCAGTACAGTTACACTTATACTCGTATGGTATGTCGTTAATTTCTTCTTTATTTTCTATTTATATAGTCTTCAATTACATAGAAACAATCATCATATTTTGATTTTACTACGTCATTCGGCTCAATTAATTAATATATAGATATATACATGTAGATATCGTATATTATATATTATATAAATCACGGAGTGTAGGACAAAAGCCCCCCCCCCCGCCCCCCAGCCCATCAAACAAAAGCCCCCCTAAGGTTCGGGAACTTGGGTTATACATTTGTACTTAAATAAATCTCAAACAAGTATGCCCCTTTAACTTTTATTTCCTTGATAAGCGTTGATAAGCGATTCTCCGAAAATATTCATTTACATTTGTACTGTACAATATATAATAAACATTAAACACTCATATCATCAATTAATTATATACGAATTACACAATAAATCAAATTACAACTTTTGTACCTTTTAATTGAAATTTTAATGTATATTATCTTTTAAAACAATTGCATTTATTTATTAAATTAAACATATCGATTATGCCTTGTGATTTATACTGACGAGATTCTCAATTACACTTGTTTGATGGACTGGGGCTTTTATCCTACCTGTATTTTTGATGGGGGGTTGTCCTACGTGTAAATTGCATGGGGTGGGTTTTTTTTGTCCACCTTGTCATTTTTAGATGGGGGGCTTTCGTCCGGTGGGGCTTTTGTCCATATCCCATAATCACGTTTTATGATATTATTTCAGAAGACGAAGGGAGAGCGAATTTACTGGAGATGTAGTGTCAGAAATAACAACCTGAAGTGTGGTGCCACCGTGAAACAATATAAAGACCTGTTCACTCCTAGCGTTAACGGGAATCAGCATCAACCCGAGCCCGGCGCATTAAAGAAGACAAGGATAGCCGCTAAGGTACCTTTTAATACTTGCTGTATATAGTTTGACATAGATAATAAAAATAATATTTTACTAACTTAATGTGTGAAATGTAATTTGTGTCAAATTTGACTCATTTTCAGGTTGTACTTTTATAAATGAAAGAAAGTCATCATGCTTGAGTTAACAGTACCTACATTAGGAGAACAGCTGGAAGCAATCGACCTCCACACCGAAAGACGGTGGGCCCACTCGTCATGGATAAGGGTCAAAATATCAATGACGGCGAGCACCATGCTTGAGATGATTGAGTCGATCAGCAATCTAGAAGCACCACAGACAGGAGATCTACAGAAGATCTACATTAGGTGCGTTCCAGATTGTATCTTGCTCCTTTATACGTATATATATTTCTATGATGTTATTTGTTCACTGAGATCTTTTGTATTGTGTTTTGCTTTTATGTAAATATTATTATTATACTAAAGAAAAAAATAAATAATAGGTTTAAAATTTCAATATCTTGTCTATAATTGCACGAAAATGTGTGATAAATCACACTTTAAGACACCGCGATAATTGACGTGCCCATTATACAATAGATATTCTTCGCACTATATAAATTAAGTTCGCCGAAACCACTACCTGTTCAATTATATAAGATCGGTTCGCCGAACCGGTAGTTCGACGAAACCACTACCACTGATATCAACCCACTTCCTATTATGCCAAAAAATCCATATAAATGTGACTTTCGGTCATTTTGCATCTGCATTCTAACAACGACAGACCATCAGGTAGTGGTTACGTCATTAGCAATGAGTTATGACTGTTGAGCGGGTACATCTCAAACCGAAAAATGGATTTTGATAAGAGTATGTAAAAGGACAGCAAAGGCAATATAAGGTTCCTTAAGACGATACCGGCATACTTGGACGGCATTAGCCCTCGGGCCAATATTTTACTTAGTGTGCTGATATGTTTCTTAAGACACACTTGCCCTATAAATACGTTTAATAAATGTCATCTAAATATTTTTTTCTTCTTTTTAGAGATGATACTCCCTCCCTGATCAGTTTCTTGAGACATGTATTTAACGATTTTTACTGTCAATTTTGATGGTTCTTCCCTGCTCCCGACCCTGCTGTCGACTGTAAGCACACAGCACGACATCCGCATTAACACGATTAAACTTAATTTCATCCATAATGTGTGATTTTCAATCAAATGGGAAATTAAATCCCTGTATTTGTCCGTAGAAAAAGAACAGTGATATTACTGAAAATGCATTACTGAATCTGAAATATTTGAATAAAAATCATAAGCAAAAAAAAATGGCATCGATAAACAGACGTAAAAATAGACAAAATTTGCTCATTCTGTTTTGCAATACACGGTACACTAAAGTTGGGCTATTTTGCAAACTCTGTACACTCGGTACACTTTCTTGCATCTTTTTTGGCCTGTATCTTTTTGTACTTTCACACTTTTTGCCTGAAATTTGGACTAAGCATACTTGGATTAAGATTTTAAAAAATGCTTGATTTAAATTTTTTATCTTGGTTATATAAAAATTTCTAACGATTCTACAGTATCGCAGTCAGTATTTTCTAGTGAGCAGCCGATCGTTTAAGGGTAGTTTAATCAATTTTACAAGTACCTGTAATACTTTGATGTCTTTTAGAGCTACAAAAATACCTCTAGATATATAAAACCCGTTGAGATAAATGAAATAGCCATTAGTTTGGAAAATATCGCCGCTAAACTTACCTTTGTTCCCCGTTTAAAGTCGCGAAATGGGATGAAAAACCTCATTATATCGAGCAATATCCGGGGTACGGTATACCGCAGTGTTTAGGGACCATGCAGTGGCTTGGTTAAGTTCCCTGTCGCCAGAAACCATTGGAAGCTATGAGGTGCTTACGGCTGCCTTAAAGGAAAGGTTTAATCGTAATGACGGGCTGAATACGAATATGGCATTGCTGTCCCTGCAGCAGCAAAATTGTGAAAGTTGTGTCCATTACTTTACACGAATTCTCAAAGTGTGTATAAAGGACAAAACGATAGTGAAGATTTTTATCTAGTGTTGCGGAAATCAAAACGATTGTTGTGCCTTAGAATATCAAAACTCTAGAGGAACTACGCAAAGCAGCAACATGAGGTGAAAGAAAAAGTCGCAGCAAACTCTATATCCTATAATGCTGCCTCTCAGTACTGAAAGTTGACGCAGCAGCTGCAGAAAATAAGTCGGTGCTTAGTTGTGTTAAGCAAAGAAGTCGCAGAATAGGTCACAAATGCAGGCAATCTCAAACAAATGAGTGTAAAGGCAACTTTTCTCATTCATTGCCGGATTGTCCGGCATACGGACAAAAATGTTGATGTTATGGTAAGAATCATCTTTTCGAGTCATCCCCAAATCATGCAACCCGCGAAACGCGAGCGTAAAACCATACATAGTTTATACATTCTTTAATACGATTTAGATACACTCAGTAGAAAATCAGCGTTGTTTGTGCCATGTGGAGACTGTAAAATGTCGCCCCGTACATTCAATCAGTGAGGTTATATTTTCGATCCTTAAAGATCGTCCAGCACGACATAATTGTTGTGCTTGTGGTAATTTATTTCTTCTAGTTGGCTTTTTTCTTGTTGGGTGGTTCCAGTATTCCTCATTTGAATATTATTAAATCACCCATAGGAAATGTGGCCTGCTTTTTAAATTTGTCTTTTGACGTATTATCTGTGATACGCAGGCTTCATAACCTCTGATCCCCTTCAAAATTCCAATTTATTTTGTTCCGCCCAGTTTTCTCGTTTAGGGCACACGCATTTTTTTACTTCGGGACCATATGCCGCTTTTCATGGGATGGCACTTAGTGTCACATTGAAGGTTCCATGATAACCGCCATATGAACACATCTGCGGATGATTCAAAATTGTACCAGTTCATGTTAAATGTTGAATTCTGCTTAAGCTGGTGCTAGGGGGCGTGGACGGTAGTTTGCACTTGAACCGTCCATGAACAGACTCAATCAAACCGAGCCTGCAATATTTTCAATTCTGTTGTGTTGGACTTTCTTTAGAGATTCTTGCTTTCTCTATTTTCAATAAACTTGGGGCGTTCGTGGCCGAGTAGTTTTCAAACCATTTGCCCTCATCGCTGTGAGTTCGATTCCCGACATGGAATTTAGATTATGGTTCTACTAAAATGCCCGTTCGTGCCTGAAATACTGCACAATAAGGCACACGAGACTTTCCCCC
>NW_026852330.1:0-24258 GCF_026571515.1 Ruditapes philippinarum | reverse complement strand
TTTTTTTAAAAATTTAATTTTATGTTTTGTATCATGCTCATTCTTTCGACGTCAAGTTGAGTAAAATTTGTTATATATTTCAAAAGATGAAAAATGATTGTGATGCTATATAAGACCTAAGTTTTGATTCAAGTTTGCTTTTGTGTGTTTGCTTTTGTTTTTTTGTTGTTGTTTGTTGTTTTTTTGTTTTTATTATTATTATTATTATTATTATTTTCATAATTATTTACTTTGAAACTTGTCTCCTACAGTAAAAGGTTTTGAAAAATATTTATCTTAATAGGTGGTATTAAACAAAAATATTTTCTATCTATGATTTTATCAGATTTCTAGATGGTGCTATAATAGACAATAACAAGTTTCATTTTTGTGTCTTCCACTTACACATGTACGAAATTATTTATTTTTTTATTATTTTTTTAATGAATATTTTTTTTTTTAATTTTTCTTTTTTGACTAAACACATCGATATACTTTTATTGATTGATTGATTGATTGTTGATTGATTGATTGATTGTTCTTTCCTTCATTTATTTTAATTCTTATTTATTTACTTTTTTTAGGCAAATATCTTTTCCTTCCTTCCTTCCTTCCTTCCTTCCTTCCTTCCTTCATTCCTTCCTTCCTTCCTTCCTTCCTTCCTTCCTTCCTTCCTTCCTTCCTTCTACCATCCACCCATCCATTCATTCATACTTTCTGTCTTTCTATCTTTTTTCTTTCTTTCTCACTTTTTTCTTTCTTTCTTTCTTTATTCCATTGCATAAAATAATAAAATTAATTTATTAGATTTTAGTTAACGATTACCATGACGACAGAAGACTATGACGACTACGATGAGGGCATCATCCCTATGACCTCTGCCGTGCAGATTCCATCAGGGTTGGGATTATCGCTTCTAATAATCATTGGCATAAGTGGCAACGTTTTAACTTTAGTCGCATTCTTCAAAAACCGACAGTCAGCAACGGTTTATGATTTCTTTATCGTCAATTTAGCGTTCACTGACCTAATGCTATGCTGTTCCAGCATGACTTTTTATGCAATGTACACGTTGATGGAATTCACGTGGCCCTTTGGATATGCCTTTTGCAAGGTGTGGCTAGTGTTGGACTTTACGCTTTGTTTCGAATCAATTCTATTGATGCTCATTCTAAGCCTGGATAGATTGCTCATGGTAAGTATGGGACCAGCATATACTCAAAGGGTTACAAAGACGGTTGCACGTGCACAAATATCTATATCGTGGCTTGTTTCTTTTCTCGTGTACGGACCAGCGATAATCGGCTGGAATCATTGGGTTGGTTATTCAACGGTTGAAGAGAAGGACTGCGATGCAGAATTCGCTTATGATCAGATTTTCACCACAGCGACATCTATTGTTGAGTTTGTATTGCCATTCTTTGGTCTCACGCTACTAAATTCGATACTCTATCTGAAGATACGGAGACGTATGAAGGTGAAACCGGCAAGAACTTATCAGGTTGTTATTCAAACGTTAGATACAAATGCTGGGAGTTGCTCGGACCAAGACAAATCTAAAGGGGACTCCCTAAAAACTTGTAAAATCAAACAATATTCTCCTGGTTTTGAACCGAAGGAAGGTGTTGTTAATAACCCGTATAGTAACTATAAAGATGTGAAGCAAGACCAAATGAAAAACGACGACCCATATGAAAACCGAACGAATACAACCGAGAGAGTTCAAAGAAGTGTATCGACCTCGCGTAAAAACAGTCATGATAGGGCAGCTAAGTTTTTGGCCAGCTTAGTGGTCGCATTCTTATTGTTCTGGGCTCCGTATTCCATCACTACCATGGTGATATCATTTTGTGGGGATTGTGTTAATACAAGTTTGTATGAATTTTTCAACTGGTTACTTTGGATGAAGTCTGCAGTAAACCCGTTCTTGTATGCCTTCAACAGTCTACGGTATAGAAAGGCTTTTCTGAAGTATCTGACCTTCAATGGAAGGATTTGCAAAAACAAAATTGGTATTGAACAACCAACCGCATCAAGATCAGTGTACTAAAAATAACATGAATAAAGTTCACCATTGTAAGCTGTGTGTTAATTCAAACTATCATTAAGTTTAACTTATAAGGGTTCTGAAAAAGTATTAAAATCATTTTTCGCACCAAACAATTAGCGCTTTTTGAAACTTTAATGTGTTTTCCCTTCAATCAAGACTTTCAGCTTATTTGAAATGAGTAAGGCTAGATATTGATATTCTGTCATACTTTTCTGGCAATCTATAATTATTAAATTCAGTTCAAAAATGGAAAAATTATTTATTATAGCACAAAAAGCTGTATATTACTGTTGTCCAAAAATAGAATTTAAGGTAAGAAAACGGATTTAAAAAATTAAATGTTTCCTCTCAACTTGTCGATGTCAAACATAGTGCAATGTCTGTTCTTTGTTTTGCTGTTATGGCTTTGTTTGACTTCACTGAAATTGAGTTTATTTATAAGCACACATACTGATCAAGAGCTTAGCTTTATAAAATGCAGCTATGATTCAAATTCAAACAAATATGGTAATCTGTTGCAGGTTGCAGCACTTGAAAATATCGTAGATGCAGTCGGCGAAAGGCGAGACAGCATATATTGAAAGTTACAGTCTAATATGAAAATCAATTGTTTTGTAAATATTGCTGTATTGCTTCAATAATGTCTTGTTTTGTTTGGGTGGGGGTGGCTCTGTTACAAGCAAATATAACTTTTACCACGCTTAATATCTTAAATAGGACTTGTCTTTTCTATCTCGACAAAACAAGGTATATTTTGGGAGACATTTTCCAAATTAAAACTAACTAAATGCAGATCATAATCAAGCGTCATGGATATGTCTGTATGAAAAGAATCTGTCACCATAACCTGGCTAAGAATACAAGTGGAAACGACCGTATACTTTTTATTTATAATTTAAACAGTTTACTGCAAACTAATTCAAATTAAATGTTTTCGCGAAGATATCCTTATCAGATTGTACAGTCGAAACTTTTCGGTTCTTTCCGTCAAACTTCGGATCTGTTATAAGACCCGTATCTTTTATATTTTGGTATTTGATATAACATAATAATAGATTCAGCCCGCCATGTTTAAAACAGGTCCGGTAAGCTTCATTTGTTTGTCTATATATATTTCAGCTTAATAATTTAAAGTCCAACCTCCGCAAAGCGGTTCTCTGTAAAGGGATACCCTCTTTACATCAACAGTTTGATTTCTCAAACTAAAACTTTACATTACGTGTTACCTCTCCACAGCAACACCTCTCGGTAAACAACCAAACTCTTTGTCTCCCACAGTAAGTTAGTTTAAACATATTTATTCTCAGAATATGTACAAAATAACATTTGAAATATATACACATACAAAATTTGACAATATTCAAAGAAGAGGATAAGAACGAAAGACTATAGGTCTTATAGAATTCTTCTCCGTAAGAAGAAGTTGCTCAGCAGAGGTTGTAGATTTTCGTATTTTTTCAACTTAAATACTGTATAGAAAGTATAAGGTCTCCAACCCCCCGTTCCTGTGAAACTTTAATCAAATTGCTGTTGTTGTTATTATTGTTGTTGTTGTCTTGTATGACTTTGCATCATGTTGAATGGTCTAAACCATTAGGATACGATTTCAGTTGTATTGAGAAAAAATTCTGACGACACTCTTCTGGGAGTTCTTGCTATAGAAGATCAATTCGTTAAATTTCTTGTAGTCAAGACCGTTCCGAGTATAGTGAATGATTTCGCAAATAGCCCTACTCATGTGTTATTGACATAATTAATAACTTCTTGTATTATTTAAGTGTTTAATGGACAGATTCAATGCAGTGGAATACCAATGGAGTTTGAACATAACATGAACATGTTAGGATTTGTTTTTATCGTGTGTAGAAATCATAAATCCCTGTACATAATTTTTACCATTTAGATAAGAATTTTGATAAGTTTACAAATAAATTATAGCGAGAACTGTTACGGTTCAATCATAAACTGTAAACTGGCTTGGTAATTTTAACATATCATCTCCTTTTTTGTAGTCTTTTCTTTAATTCGTGTCTTCTAAGCGAACTTTCGCCCTTTTCAAATGAATAGAGAGACCGAGAAAATGAAACAACGATGGTCCTTATGGGATACCATATAATATTATTTAAAAAAGCTTCATCATGAAAGCAAATTGCACACCACAAAACTTGAACGGTTTTCATTTTCAGATACATTAGATCAAAAATAAATATTTGACTGTTCTATAATCAATAATATCACCTTTTAATTGCCATATATTTTAGATGGTTATTAAACGTAACTTTAAACACAGTCATGTTGATAGGCTTTTATATTGTTTACACATGTTTGAAAAAATACTGCATTGGTCAAACATTGCATCATAAGTCTTTAATTTCAAAAATATCACATAAGCATCCAATTCTTTTATTCTTTTATTATTATATTTTTATTCTTTTATTCCTTTTTTCATTATTATTTTATTATTATTATTATAATTATCATCAGCATCATCATCATCATAACTATTATTATTAATCCTATCTCTTTATGTAATCTCGGTGTACATAACGTCTTAGTTTTACTTAACATTTAACTAAACATCATTAAATGAGGCTGAATTGTGAAGTATTCTTGTATCATAACTACCGGAACCACTCTTCAGTCCCGAGTCTTAACCAGTTCCGGCACCAATAGGGTTGAACATAAGATATATGGAATGAATGGGAAATATTTTTACCACTAGGCGATTTATTACTACAAATATCTATTTAGAAAATATTCAGTAAAGGTATTATTTTGTAACATGTTAATGTTTTTTTGCAATAACGATTTGTTTAATTTTGTCGGCCGTCGAAATTTTTGTGGTCACCTTAATCCCATCCCCAACCCCACCGACCTTATCACCCAAACGTTTGCAGCCACCGAAATTTAACTGGTATTCTTTCTCCACTCGAATTTTTATAAAAAAAGAACAATACTTTCAAAGGTACACAACTCTCAAAAGAAAAATCTTAACTTCCCTCACGCAGTTACCTCCCTTCTGTCTAATTTATACTAACGATCCATAACAATAGGCAATAAATAATAGAATACTAACATGACAGTAGTGAGCTTGTTAACGTTAAGAAAATGATTAACGATGCGGCCCGGAGCAACAACACGTTGGGTGTATGATTAAAATTGTTATCATTTCTGATAAATTAGTGTAATAATTAATATAGCCTTCTAAATTATATTTCAAGTGAAAACAACCCTTCTTTGTGAAAACAACAATTACAACTCAAGGTAATAAATGCATTTACATACTAAAATAAGCTATATTTTATTTATTCCGTAAAGCTTTTCGCCCATGATGGCAACACAATCATACCTACATTAAACATGCATATCTATCATAATATATGCACATACTACAGTAAACATATATCCACATATAAATTATACATATACTTTTACATGGAGAAGTTCAAGCGAAACTATCTTATATATGTTCACACATATCTAATTTAAAAGAAAAGACACAAGAACAACAAAAAACACCAACATAAAGATGTTTGTTCATAATAATGATACAGACATGACACTAGATATTGTTTGAATTGTGACATCAAATAAAAAATCAATACATTCAATAACAGCTATATTTGTCAGGGCAAAATGCTACTACTAGTACAACTGTTGCAGCTACTTTTGTTGTTGTTGTTGTTTTTGTTGCTGCTGCTGCTGCTGCTGCTGCTGCTGCTGCTGATGATGATGATGATGATCATCCTCATCATCACCATCATCACCATCATCATCATCATTATTATTATTATTATTATTATTATTATTATTATTATTATTATTATTATTATCATTATTATTATAAGAATTAATTATTATTTTCATTATTAATAACTATGATGATGATGATGAAGATGACGATGATGATGAACAAAAACTGAGGTGTATTAATACATTACTAAAAATAACAACAATACCCATTATTCTTTTAACAAAAAAGATTATCAGAAACTTTCTAAAATTCACCCATCTTTAAACTGCATTTTAAACATCTTATACAATTTATTTAAAGACATTTATCTTATTCGCAAAGAAACCTCTCAGAAGTTAGAGACGAGTTGTAGGTTTTAATAGATATTCCCTTGTAATGTAGACTATTAATTAAATACTTTATCGTTGACGCCAGAGTCTACACTTAATGCACAGATAGAATGTTTTATTTAGAGTTACCTGTTTTTCTATTTAGATATATACTGGTATGTTTGCAAACAAGCGAAAAATTTATAGTATATGAAAATCAATTGTTTTGCAAATATTGCTGTATTGCTTCAATAATGTCTTGTTTTGTTTCGGTGGGGGCGGCTCAGTTACAAGCAAATATAACTTTTACCACGCTTAATATCTTAATTAGGACTTGTCTTTCTTTAAATCTCGACAAAACAAGGTATGTTTTTGAGGACATTTTCCAAATTAGAACTAACTAAATGACGAACAGTGCAGACCATAATCAGGCGTCATGGATATGCCTGCATGAAAAGAATCTGTCACCATAAGCAGGCTAGGAATAGTGGAAACGACCGTAGACTCTTTTTTTAATTTTTAATTTTAATTAAGTTACTGCAAACAAATTCAAATTAAATGCTTTTTTCGCGATGGTATCCTTATCAGATTGTACAGTCGGAACTATTCGGGTTCTTTCCGTCAAACTTCGGATCTGTTATAAGACCCGTATCTTTTATATTTTGGTATTTGATATAACATAATAATAGATTCAGCCCGCCATGTTTAAAACAGGTCCGTTAAGCTTCATTTGTTTGTCTATATATATTTCAGCTTAATAATTTAAAGTCCAACCTCCGCAAAGCGGCCCTCTGTAAAGGGATATCCTCTTTACATCAACATTTTGATTTTTTTTCTCAAACTAAAACTTCACATTAAGTGTAAACTCTCCACAGCAACACCTCTCGGTAAACAACCAAACTCTTTGTCTCCCACAGTAAGTTGCTCTGCAGAGGCTGTAGATTTTTACATTTTTTCAACTTAAATGCTGTATAGACACTATAATGTCTCTTTTGTGTCTCTCAGCCCCCACCACCTCCCCGTTCCTGTGAAACTTTAATCAAGTTGTTTTTGTTGTTGTTATTATTATTGTTGTTGTTGTTGTTGTCTTGTATCCGTGGTGACTTTGCATCATATTGAATGGTCTCAACCATTAGGATACGATTTCAGTTGTATTGAGAAAAAAATCTGATGACATCCTTCTGGGAGTTCTTGCTATAGAAGATCAATTCGTTAAATTTCTTGTAGTCAAGACCGTTCCGAGTATAATGAATGATTTCGCAAATAGCCCTACTCGTGTGTTATTGACATAAATAATAACTTCTTGTTTTATTTAAGTGTTTAATGGACAGATTCAAGAGTTAATGCAGTGAAATTCCAATGGAGTTTGAACGTAACATGAACATGTTTGGTTTTGTTTTTATCATGTGCAGAAAATAAAAATCCGTCTAGTTCAATTTTTCCCCGGAAAGCATCTAGATAAATATACAAATTTACAGCATACATGTGTACAGTTTAATCAAAAATGTAAAATGGCTTGGTAATTTTAACATATCATCTCCTTTTTTGTAGTCTTTTCTTAAATTCGTGTCATCTAATCGGACTTTCGCCACATGTGTAATCACTAACAGAAAAATATGGAACATATTTTGACTTTTACTTGCATTCTCAATATTTACACACGGATGAACATAATGTAACCTTAACATCAAAATCTGATCAATC
Organism: Ruditapes philippinarum; assembly: GCF_026571515.1. NCBI lineage: Eukaryota > Metazoa > Mollusca > Bivalvia > Venerida > Veneridae > Ruditapes > Ruditapes philippinarum. The sequence goes on along the minus strand of NW_026852330.1, from coordinate 16,463 downwards.
TACCATCAAATGTATAAATAGTAATATATTTTTTTACAAATGTAGAAATACATTTTAGTTAAACTAACAAAAAAAGTAAACATGAAGCCAAAACATCTTATATATCCTTCAATTAAATTGGCTTCAATTGGACAACCCAAGAACTGAAAGTCACAAAATGGATAAAAATGCAATCTAAAGGCACGTTTTTGTTTTCAAAGTAACATTAAACAATACAAGAACATCTTAATGGAACATGTTGTTTGGGTTAGGCCTTTTTGCTTTATATTTTGTAAAAAAGACCTAGATCTAAACTAGTGCAAAAACGATTCAGCAACGGAATCAATTAAATCTTATTTTAACGGTCGGTTCGTGAAAATGATGCTTTTTTATCGAAAAAAAATATACAGTTAATTTTCAGAATGAAATTATCGTCGGTCCAAAAAACGACCCTGCCTAGCGAAAATCTCCCGGACATATTTCTTAGGTAAAGGCTTTGGACTTTATATTTTGTAAATAAGACCCTCCAAACTAGTACAAAAACGAATCCGCAACGGAATCAATCAATAAGTGTTTAAACGGTTGGCTCGAAAAAGTGATGTTTTTTATTTCGGAAAAATTATACACTTTCTATGCAGAAAACAAATCGCCGGTCCAAAATCGACTATTCCATGCGGGAATCTCCTAGGCATATTGGTTGGGATAGTACTTTGGGCTTTCTATTTTCTAAAGAAGACCCTTCAAGATAGTACAAAATCAAATCTGAACGGAATCAATAAAATGGTGTTTTGAAAGTTGGCTTGAGAAAATGATGCTATCTTCTGAAAATGTATACAATTTGTGTACAGAACACATTTAATAGCTGTCCAAAAAACGACTACGCATACGATAATATCCAGGACATATTGTTTGAGTTAGGGCTTTTGGCTTTACATTTTGTAAAGAAAATCATCCAAACCACATCTGCAACGGAATCATTTAAATGGCATTTTGACGATTGGCTGGAGAAATTGATGGGTTTTTTTTGCAAAAATTTATAACATTTAATGCAGAAGAAACAAATCCCGCCAAAAATGACGAAATATCCCGGCAATATTAGTGGGGTTACGTCTTTGGGCTTTATAGTTTGTAACAAAAACCTTACAGACTAGTATAAAAACGAATCTGCAAGGAGTCAATCAAATGGTGTGTTAACGTTTCGGCTTGAGAAAATGATGTGTGTGTTTGTGTTTTTGTTTGCGTGTTGTTGTTTTTTTGTTTTTGAAAATTTATACAATTTTTATACAGGAAAAACAAATAGCCTGTCCAAACACGACTATGTCATATGAAAATCTTTCAGACAAATTGGTTGAGTTATGGCTTAAGGGTTTATATTTTCTAAAGAAGACTCTCCAAACCAGTATAAAAACGAATTTGCGACAGAATCAATAAAATGGTATTTTAAAGTTTGGCTCGAGAAAATGATGTTAGTTCCGAAAATAAAATATGCAGAATAAACCAAACGCCGGTAAAAAAAGAAAAAAATAACGACCACATTCATTTCCAAGACATAATGCTTGGATTAGGGCTTTGAGCTTAATATTTTGTACAGAAGACCCTAAAAATTAGTACAAAAACGAATCTGCAACGTTCCAATGGTTGGCTCGAGAATATGATTATTTTTCAGAAAATTTATACACTTTATATACATTAAGAACAAATTGTCTGGAAAAGAACAACCATGTCACCGAACAACACCCGGACATATTGCTTAGGTAAGGGCTTTGAGCTTTATTTTTCATAACGAAAACTCACTAAACTAGTACAAAAACGAATCTGCAACGGTATCAGTAAAATGGTGTTCCGACGGTTGGCGCGAGAAATTGATGTTGTTTTGTTTTCTTTCAACACTTTATTTTACAGAAAGAACAAATCGTCAGATCAAAAAAAGACCATGCCACGCTAAAATCTCCAGGACATCTTAGTTGGGTAAGGGCTTTAGACTTGATATGCTCCAAATAAGTACAAAAAACGAATCTGCATTGGAATCAATCAAATAGTATTTTTCCTAAAATTTATACACTTTATATACAGTAAGAACAAATCGACTGTCCAAAAACGACCAAGCCACGCGGGCATCTCCCGTACATATAACTTGGCTTAGGACTTTGGTTCACTTATTTTATAAATTCAACCCTCCAGACTAGTACAAAAACGAATCAGCAATTATTATTGTGTTATACGGGTAATGTTTTAATGGTTGGCTCGAAGTTATTGATATTTTTACGAAACTTTAAATACTTTATACAGAAAGAACAAATTGTCAGTGTTTACAAATCTACCAGATACGTTGCTTGGTAAGAGCTTTTAGCTTTATATTTTGTAAAGCATACCTTCCAAATTAATGGAAAAACGAATCTGCAAGGGATTAGACAAATTATGCGGCCTCTTGCTATCCTTACCTTTCGTCAGATCTTTGTGCCTTATATTACTGTGAAGAAGAGTCACTAAACTACTACAATCTACTTTATCTTATTATATTGTTTAAGTAAATAACGTTCATTTTTCGATTGTCACTGTGCATGGGGTTGGTTCCTGTATAATAAGCTGTTTAAGATACAAAATAACATTTTTATAAAGTTGTAAGACCACAGTATCGTGATCCTTCAATATAATGTAAATCTCAGTTTCAGCAGGGTTTTATCTCCAAGATTTTGCTTTCGAAATATTCATTCAATCTACGGTTATAAAGAAAAAAACATCATTTTTCGAGCCAACCGTTTAAACACTATTTGATTGATTCAAAAATAAAAACTTAGATATCCGTGCAACTCGCAAAAAGATATTTCTTGTCGTTTTATTTTTCACGACAATTACTTATTGTCTTACACACGATGCAAGAATTGTTTATGTCAGCAAATCAGTGCTTGAGTTTCCCTACCCCAAAGTGCAGATCCATAATTTCATTCATTGATATCCCTTTAAAAAGAAACCATGAAGGTCATTTTTTCCACAGAATCAAACTGTTGTCGCATGCTACTTCAACATTGATCTATTAAATAATTCTATACATTTGAACTGGATTATTCTATAAATTGAAATTCATTTTCGAATCTTCGATTTTGTATAGAATTAACTTTTATTTCAAAGGTACATACATAAGACAGACAAAATTTCAAAACGTTTTAAAATGTTATACAAATCTGTTTTATTAATAGATACAAAACACCCTACTGTAAGCGTATAATGCATATTCAACAGATCTTCAAGCAGTGTTAAAATTATGCAATGTTTAGTCAGAATTGATTATTAAATGTTTCAGCTATTTCTTAAATAGGTATATTATGATATCCTTATTATTTCTGACAATGAAAAGTTATTTATTTATACTTGAAACGTTAATATTATATATTATATTGATGAAGTGTATACTACGGAGTCCCTAAGGTGATATTTTCCACACTTTTTACTAATGTAGAAATAATATAGCATGTTTCATTTTTCAAGAAACATGTCAGAAAAGATTTAATTGCCTCAAAAATTAAAATATTGCTGATAGGAACATGTATTTGACACTGGGGAAAAAGAGGATATTTTGGGTAGAGAATGACATCTCACTCAAAAATCCTGTTCACTTAATAACATGAGAACCATTCGACTTAAAACCAGGCTTGTAATTGACCCCTTTGTGAGATAAGTAGATACTTTGTAAAGCTCACAATGACCTCAAATAAGATTTCGTCAGAACGAATTAATATTTCATAAAAACGAATTAATATTTTGTAGAAATGAATTTTTTTTTCGTAAAAACGAATTGATCTTTCGTAATTACGAATCATTATTTTCGTAAAAACGAATACTTATTTCGTAAAAACAAATTGATATTTCGTAATTACGAATTAATATTTCGTAAAAACGATTTGTATGACGGGAAAAAAGTTTCGACAATGTCACCATAGGGGCTCTGTATGTGTAAGGTTTTTGTTCAAAACCTTCACAAAATTACGTAGCCCTAAGGTGACATATTTGACGTTTTCCCCGGCATATAAATCACAATTGCATTTACATGCCTTAAATTTAGTCAGGAACTTAGTTTCGAGGCCTTCTTTATAAATAAAACCAAAACTCTTCAAAACCATAGGAAAATTTGTTTAGTTTTTAAGAAGTATTATTTCGTATTTACAAATTAATATTTCGTTATAACGCAAAAACATTTCGTTTAAACGAATTAATATTTCGTTATTACGTATTTCGTAATTACGAAATAATAACGAAATAATAGTTCGTAATTTCGAATTAATATTTCGTTTAAACGAATTAATATTTCGTTATTACGAATCAATATTTCGTAAAAACGAATTAAGTTCCGGGGAAAAAAAGTGTGGAAAATGTCACCTTAGGGGCTCCGTACAAAATGAATACAGAAAGTTTTGTTTTATCGTTATTGATGACACATTTACATTGTATTAGTTGAACTTCGACCCTTTTGTGTATTTTCCGAAAATTTTAGGAATACGAAGATGCAGATAACATAGGTCAAGGTATGTCAGAGATATTGAACTTGATTTTATTTGAAAAACAGATAAATTGCTGACGTAAATGAATGTAAAATAGTGTCGTTCGGGTGACTCAACAATTATTATTAATCATCTCGGAGTTAGCACGGACAAAATAGGTGTACCACATGAACTTTGGTTTAAGCAAAACAGAGGGTGTTATCTTTGTATAATTGGTAATTTATGTAATTTATCTCCGCTATCCATTATTATTTTAGTCGTAACAATTGGGGCTGTCGTTTACTGATTAAGAGACTGATTGACTATCTTTTTTGTATTGTATCTATTTTATACGTATACAAATATCAGACCGATATCATTTTTTTTATCAAAAACACACTTATTTCTGTTTTAAAACAATACTATCAGTGTGCTAAATATAGATAGTTATGATGATAGCATTACAATTTACACATCAATTGCCTAATATGAGCAGAATAAGAGTTCGTACTTTGTACTTTGTACTAGACTATAAAGCACATGCGGGCATCATGATATAAGTTTCTTTATTTAGAATTGACTGTGTAGGAAGGGTATAAATACGATGTGTTTCAAGCCTATTCCTCACTTGGCAAATTACCTACTTGGCAATTATAACATTTTGATCGGCTCTCTATCAGGCAAATAATTGTATGAGGACAGAAGTGTTACAAACTATCGATCAGGTCAGTTGAAAGGCTTGAAGGTACTGTTATTTATTTATTTTGTTTATCAAACGCCATTATGTTAAGCAACAATGATACGTGTTGATCTTGTTAAAAGATAATGGGGGATTCCTATAACATGTTATCAAAACTAACTTATGTTTAAATATCTAATCACATGCATTTTATCTCAGGATCTTACATCGGTTTCAAGTAATGTATCCGTGCGCGTTGAGCCAATATCCAATTGAAGTTTGACATCGAAAGTTTCACTCAATGTTAAAATCACAGTAATCAAATTCGAAGACAACCGTTCAACCTAACATCAGCCGTACTAGTACATTCATGTCTAAGTATTTTTATATTTTATTTATATAATATTTTATAACATATCCCAACTATGCTCGAGTAAATCAATGTTATTGATTCATAATTAACGAATTTTTGGCCCTGTATAAGCTTTACTTTCCGTGAATTAGAACTGAAAATAACCACATTTTCCGATGAGATTCGGCATTTTTTTAAAGTCACAAAAACTTAAGTTTTCGCATGATAATAAATCATTTTAAGATACGATTCGTAAACGTGAACATTTTATCATTAAATATTTCACACTGTCTTTCTTTTAAAAACATATGGTATTTTTCTGGCTGAATTGATTGACGACTTGTGTTTACCTTTTCTTATTGCATATTAGCACTCTTGATGCCCAATATACAACGATTTCCATTGCCATTACATGTACTTACACTATTAAATAAGATTTTGTGTTTGTGACATTCCGAGGTCAATTAATTAACGCTTTTGTATGCAAAAAAAAAATATGTTATTTTTTAAAGATTTTTAATAACTACTACAAATCAAACTTATTTAGAAATCTCTACAAAAACATTCAAATGATGATGATAATAATAATTATTATGATAAATAATAATACACCGAGAGTAGGTGGTCAATTCCCGGGATTACTTTATGTTTAATACGATCCCATCCCGGCTTTTCTATAGGTGATCCTACCTAATTAACCCTTTACCTCATATATACGTGAAACAACGCACTTTCGATCCCCCTCTTTTAGGCCCCAAATAGTGAAAAAAAGTCCTATTTGTGCCCCAAACACATATTTTCGTTTGAGAAATGTTGAAAAAAATGAGCATTTTTTCGGCGCCGCCTACCATCCAAAAGATACATCAAGGGTTTGCCAGAAGAGGGTGTGCCCCTTTTGTTTGGGGGTTTGAAGGGGGCGGTAGTCCCCCTCATCGCCAAGAAAATTTTGGACTTTTGAGAGGCTAAAAATGACCCCAGGTCGATCCTACGGTAACGTGTAACCAAAGCTGTAAAACCTTTGACTCTATCTCAATCCCTTGAGAAGTTGCAGCACTATGAAATAAATTTTGATGGAAAAAATCAAGGCAAAATAGTGATTTTTGGCAATTGTGAGATGTCCCCTCGTTGCCATGGTAACATGAAATTACAGACTGAGCATGTCATTACAAAGGCAATGATCCAGTCAACATTTGTGCCAAGTTTGATTAGTATTGAAGCATTTTTCATAGATTTATAGCAGTTTGAACTTGTAACAGTAGGCTTTTCAATGAAGACGGCCATTTTTCACAATATGCTCTTGAGGGAAAGGATTAATGGCGTAATTGAAACAAAGGGACACAACTGATGGGACACGGTTTAGGCAACAGCTAATTAAAGTCCGGCATATTTCGCGAAAACTACGAACGTGCGCCCCCTGGTATCAAAATGTGATGTGCAAATTTGCAATTCACATTATGCTTACTTTCAACTTGCTTAGTGGCTGATTGCATCTTTCATTTTGTCATCGTGTGTAATGTTCTAGGAGCATTATAACTGTGCAATGTTGAAATATCAAAGGTTATATACAGTCCCGGCATGTTGAAATATTTCACTACGCTACATTGCACTGTCATTCAGCCATATAGACATCAGGGACTAAACACCAAACAAGTTGTAACTTCCAGCAAGCATGGTATCATTGTCAACAAGCGTGATGAAAGTGCAAGCCTGCATAATGACTGTACCAATAAGCACAATAGCAGTGTCAATGATTAAATTGTAACAGTAAGCAGGAATTTTTAGAGCTGTCATTGATTCAATGCAAAGCATATCAACGATATATCGATATCAAGTAACTAAAATCAACGATACACCGATACATCGATAATATCCTATACTCACTTGTCTGTCCTTCATTTTCATACCTGTTTCAATGATTTCAGTCAAAAACATGTTCTGTACATAGTCTTGTCCACTGCTTGATTTTTTCCAGACAATATTTTTTGTCACCATTGCTATGAAATAATTCCACTATATAACAAAAGCATCACATTTGATATAAATAATTGTTTCTACATATATTTTGGGTGAATTGTATAATTTCTAGACATTTAATTTATAAGTCAAAAGTATCGATTTTTTAAAATGTGTATCGATTATTGATCGACAAAAAAATATCAACGATACATCGATATTGTCGATATCGATGACAGCTCTAGGAATTTTGTAATTGTCAACAAGCGTGATGAACGTGCAAGCTGGCATTGTGTATTTTTTACCTCAAAATCATTCCATACTCGTTACTAACTCGTTTTATATACTACATTGTATAACTATTACTACTAAAGGAAATCATAGGAAATGAATCAAGGGCATTCATAATTTAAAGCACATTATAAACCGGATTTCAAATTATTAAATGGTACAGTTCATGTTAGATAAAAGAGGTGTTTTACATACAGTAAAATTCAAATGTATGCTTCAAGTGTCAACCAAGGAAAATGTTAGAAAAAGATGACATTTTATTCTCATACAAACAGATAAAGGTTGCAATTTACAGAATAAATGCATGATGTCTAATTGTAGTCAAACTTATGATTTATATATTCTAGAATGATATTGCATCTTTTGCATTTATATAAAATTGACTTTAAACAGTTGCTCATATTCAACTAAACGAAAACATATAAAGGAAACTGGTCACGACTTCAGATGAAGGGCAAACTCCGCATTCCTTCAAGTCCGCCGGTTTATCCCAACAGGGAAAGCATAGGATAAGTCATCCGGGGGGTCTCTCGTTCGATCTCCGAGGGAGGAGGAATTTCTCCGTGAATCTCTTAGATTGAGTCTAATGGTTACCTGTCCTCAACGATGTGAGATAAGTAATCGAGTAATCGGTCACTATCGGAGACAATAGTAATTGAAACTTTTTTAATACAAAGAAGTCGTTTGGATGGACCGACGATCCACATGTCACCAAAATCTGTTAACATCGGTGGAAAAAATCAGACAAGCATTCATACAAGTACATGCATATACGTAGAAGAAATATAAAAAGTGATAATTATTACAATCTATATTGAAATTTCAAAATCCAACAAAGTTTTGCCACTTAAATACTGACCTCCTGCCTCGAACATAGGTTAATTATTTGCGAATAATTGGATACGACGAAACCTCCTGTAACGATGTTCATACACCCGTAAAAATTATGTAACTAATCAAGGCAATTTATTTATTGATTATGGCCAGTCCGGCTCATGTACTTGATGTAGTTGGGGTTTATTCAGATGATAAGCATTTAACATACTTTAAAACCACAACTTAAATGCTTGCTCTTTGTAAAGAACGATAATGGTATCATCGGCTATTAGTCATAATAACCTCGGATTTAACACGGATTAAAAGTAGTTATCAGATGTAAACAGAAACAGAGAGTGAAATCTTCGATAATGTAAAACGAATGTATACATTTGACATCCAAAGGAAAAAAGTCTTTTAATCAGCTAAAATATTTAAAAAATGAATATTATCTCCAGTTGACTGGCGCGTAAATAGATAAACATAATTATTTAACATCTGTCTCTATTTACCCTCAAGCTACGTACTTGTCGGAGAAGAAGTTTGTCGCAATTTGTTTTACTTTGGACAGTTTTTGGCAAAATACAGTGTTAGAATAATAATTGCAAGTATACATAAAACCAAAGACAACTTGTGAAAGTGCTAAAGAATCATTTTCCATTATAAGCCCAAATAGAGTAACGCTAACGTTTAAAACAATTAAGGTTGTAACGACACTTGCGTGAAATATAATATATGTATATAATTATGCTTCTCAAACAATTTTCAAACACGAAAGAATATGTAAAATGTGTACTTCAAATGTCTATACGCATTACGCAAGTAATGGTTTAAAAATATGCATTCATTTCTTAATGAAAATTTTGGCTTAAACTTTATGAAAAATATTTTTATTACCTCCCTTTATTTACATGAAATGTAAATTCAGTAATATCTTTACAAATAAAGCTTTCGGGAACTTACAATATTGATAAATCTTCATTTGAGCATCATATTTATGATATAAAACCTTTAAAAAAAGTTATAGGATCTTTAAGCGCGTCTGTACACGTAAAAATATATGCACAGCCGTTCCATACAATTTTTATAGAATCGTAAAATCGGCACGGGAACATTTAAAATATGTTGATATCTTATTCTATTTATAAATGAAAATCTGGGATTTCCGTTTTTTTAGTTCTGATGTCTATAATTAGATAATGTTCGTAATGTCTATAAATAGATTAATATGTTTATAAGATTTCACTGCGTTTCACCGCATTCACTGACAAACTATACACCAGGTGATATTAAAATTGGATTGTGTGAAAAGGTATAAAACTATTTTGTGCGTCATAAATAACTATTTTGATTTGGATAAATGAAGTGAGGTAGCATTGACAATGTCTTGAAATATATTAAGATATATTTAGTAAAAAAAAAATGTTTTGCGTTAGAAATTCTATCAGTTTCATTTTTCAAGTTTTTTATCATTTATTTGAAAATACCCGCCTCATTATCTTCGTTGTTTATCATGGTGTCAGGACAGGGTTTTTCTTTCAATGCACTGGAATATGTATATTTCATGGCAAAAAAAGGAATACTTTCGAATTTCAACACCATTACTGGCCAGATGGTTGAATGAATTTTCCGTATATGATTTAGGAATGTAAGTGCATCTAAGATTACGTTTAAAAGAACACACATTTCAACTATTACAGTCAAACGAGTATAGATGGAATATTGCAGTTGAAAGATAAAAAAACATTTAGACTGACAGTCAAAAGACATTCTTAGAATGAAAAGATTAAGATGACAAAGTCGAAAGAATCAAGTTGCAAAACTAAATTTTAAAGCTGTTGTGATCTTTTTATAAATGTTTAACCATAAAAAGCTGGTTATTTTGTTGTTGTTACTTTTATTTTGTTTTTGTTGTTTGTTTATTTTGAAAAAGAACTTATGGCTGAGAATTGTAACATGGAATGACTTTGTAATTTAACATACGTAAACATGTTCTTGATCTTAATTATTGAAATATTCTTCTTCTTCTTCATCTTATTCTTCTTATTCTTCTTCTTCTTCACATTCTTACATTAAGGAAACAGGTATATATCTTTATAGAAAGTGAAGTTTTAAGATTTTGATATGACTAATGCTATTAAAATAATCTTTTTGGTCAATTACAGGTAAACTATGTCTTCAAGTGCACCATACGAGCGGCTTTTCCGTGTATTGAGGGACGACGAAGATATTTCCCGTGGCATCCGACCAAAAAATCCAAATGCAAATAAAACAATAGAGGAACATGTTGATAATGGATCTTACTCTAGGTCCCAATATATATCTACATCCGCCTCACGTGAAGCCGCCATCGACTTTGCTTTAAGAAGGGATTTATAATTTATTCCCCTGGATCTTCGAAAAAATTGCTGTGATAAACACAAAAAAGATGCCAAAACCAGCGTCATTATACCACAGACCTTACTGATTCCAGATATTTTATATGGAAGAAATAGAAAAATGAACCGCGCCACAAAAATTTTGCTCGCAAGTTTGAGGAAGTTGTAATTGAAGGATGGATTCCGCTCATTGCAATTGAACGCACATTATATCGATAATATTGATAGCTCCATCTTGCAAAAATAAGACCTTTTCTCGTTGAATTATTACAGTAAAAAAACTTCTTTCAGAGCAAACCCTTTTTGGGAGACATAAGATTATTAGATGCTTCTAAATCTTAGAGGAGGCTCGTTCTGCAGGGGTTACACTGTATGCTTTAAATATATAATCTGATATTTTAAGAAGGTTGTTTGTTGGTTTTGTAGCAACAGCTACGTTGTTTTTTTAACAAGAGTTTTTAAAACAAAAATTTAAGCATATATTTGAATATCTTTTGGCGATATGTTTATGAGTAAAGTTGAGTTCATCGCGAGCAAAAATAAACTAAAAAAACTAGTCTTTCTGTTGACATTTGTGTTCTTATTCATTGTCTCATAGTTTCTAAGATTTGAATAAGAATTAAATTTTAGTCATTAATTTCAAGAGAAATGAGTACCTTTATAAACGTTTATTCATTTATGTTATTTATGTTAAAAGCATTGTTATAGTCATGGAAATTATACAAATAGAATTGTAAGTGTTGGTTGTATTGGTTTAAAAAATGTTATTATAATAAAATGAAAATTATTGGCTTTGTTTTGATATTTATTTAATAGAAATGTAATTGTTATGATATTTAATAAATGAATGTGATTGTTTTGATATTTATTCAAATGAAAATGGAATTTATGTGATATTTATCCAAATAAAATTGTAATTGCTTTGACATTTTAACAAATAAAAATGCAACTGTTGTGATATTATTTCCAACAAAAATGTAATTGTTATGATATTTATTCAATTAAAATGTCATTTTTATAGTAATTATGCATTGGAAATTGTACGTGTTGTGATATCTATTCAAATAATTGCTATGACATTTTATCAAATAAAAAATATTTTTATGATAGTTATTTTAAATTAGAAATGTTATTGGTATGATATTTAGTCCCATAAAAATGTATTTATCCAAAGAATTGTGACTGTTATATTTATTTAATTGAAAATTAATTGTTATCTTTCAAAAATATATGAAATTCTAAATACATGTATATAAATCAAAATAAAAGTGTTACTGTTATGATACTTATACATACAGAAATGTAACTATAAGTATAATTAAATTTAGAAAAAAATTTTGATATTTATATTATAAGAAATGTAATTCATATTAATATTCTCCCAAAAAGAATTGCAATTGTTATGAAGTTACATTTTATAATTATACTTGATTATTCGTGTACGTGTATTGTTTTGATTTCAATCCGATCGATTTGAACTGTTATAATCATCTATGATATTACTATCTTAGTCATAAAGCTATGAAGAAAATAAACCTTCCTTATGTCCCCATTACGTCTTGATTTCAAAACTTTACCTCTCATTTTAAATTAATCCAGCCGCAGATTTCAAAGGTTAACTAGGTAATGATTGAATTTGATCCTTGGGCAACTTTTTTTATTTAAATTGCTTAAATCTTCATTTTTATTTGTAATAATTCAACAATATTACAGTATATTTTATACAAGCACATTTTAAACTTAGGCGCATACAACCTTATCATTTTTCTTATGAAATGAAAAGCATGTTTTGATCGTGGCAGTGCGTGACCGTGCATTGCCGTCGAAATGGCAATATGTTGACCTTGATTTATTCCAAAGTATCATAGTCCTATACTGGACCAGATTCATATAAAATTCATGTCATTTGAGGCGCTCATATCAAGAACAATTACAAGTAGCAAATAAATGTGGTTCTGCACTGTTCTCTATTATAAATTTCCCCTAAAAATAATAAATGGTTTAGTCCAGATTGAAACATGGATAAGTGCATTTGAGACATTTAACTTGGTTAAGGTTAAGGTTCATTTGAGTGAAAGCACAACATTACCAGGTAATACAGGGGAGGTTAACACTACAGTAAGATACACAAGGCTTACAATAGTTCTTCCCCTTTTCATAACTACTGTCTTGTATATAAATAAAACTGAATTTGGCTAAATTGATAAATGCATGTGAAATATTGTACAAATTAAAAACAGCGGCCAGAAATGATCTCGGACTCATAGGAAGAAAAATATTTCATGCACATGTGTTGCATTTTGCACTGTTATCACGGTTTTGTGCATGTTGTGCGAAATTACGCTGTGTAAAGTGCTATTATGTGCAGGTATTTTAGTAAGTAACGTCATATTATGTTATACGTTACGTTACGTTATATTATTTCTTGCATATCAGACAGGATTATCTACTGTTTACACCGATGCTAGAAAATTCTGTCTTACACCCCCATGTAAGACAAGTCGCGTGCTTTAAATGACGTCATTGACGCGCGCCTTTTATGAATGAATCTCGTTCTTATGATGGCGTCATTTTTCCGTTATGAATGAAGTTGTATGTTCATACGCTACTATAAGAAAAAAGTGCGTAATGAGAATAATAGTTTTCATAATTTCTGTTCAAAAAATAATTGACATGTAATATGCAAGAAAAAGAATCAAACACCGGCTGTTGGTACAGACGGGAATATCTAGCTCTCGGGTAACTGTTTAAAGTCAAGTCAAGTCAAGTCAAGTCAACAGTAAACAGTTACAGTTACCCTCGAGCTAGATATTCCGGTCTGTACCGGCAGCCGGTGTAAGATTCTTATAATCTGTTACATTATGTATGTTATGTTACATATGGTAACGGTACGTAACGTTAAGTTACTTAACGTTACGCTCCGTTATAAATGGACTGTAAAAACAATATTATATAAAATGATATGCTATAATATTAACGTATGTTATTTTATATATGCTATGTTTTGCTATGCTATGCTAAAGATGATAAAACAGTTTTGTTCGGTACACGGGGGAATTAAAGAGAATGTCTTGGAAACTCAGTATGTTTTCCGATTCTTGTTAAAATGATGGTATTTGATATAAATGTTTTTGCCTTTAATGTAAAACATAACAAAGATAGTATAACTTACAAAAACTTTACTATAAATAATTAATTTAGAATATTTTATTAATTATTAATATAGAATATTTTGTAGACACATACAAATTATGTAAGGTATGAGGGGGGTGACCCCGACCCTCTTATACGTATTACGGGCAAATAAACGGGGTTACCCGGGGCCCAGTTGTTTTGGTGGTGTTTTCTTTTTAATTTTACTCTTAAGGAAACTCCTCTTATTCATATTTTTGAAAATAACATAGCTACATCATATAATGAAACCTTCCAAGCAAAATAGTCGTTAAAGGTAGCAAAGTAGTTTTAAACCGATATGTGAATAAAAGGTTTCTATACGCATTTTATACACTCTAGAGTCTCTTTTTTATGGACTGTTTCCAATGTTAGAAGCGTAATTCCATGCTTAACGAATATTATTGAGATTTGAGACTAATATTGTAATTCAATACATGCTGATTTGAACACGTAACTTCTCTAGGGTCTGTAATTTAAGTTATCTAAGTTTGATTATGAAATTGCCCTAGAATTCCAAACAGTATTGCAGACACATTTTTCTAAAAACTCATATTGTACTACAAATGTGCGATAAAGATATCTGTCTGCCTTACATATCTCATTATTTTTTTGCTAAAGATTCCTTTCTGGGGCTTAATTCAATTTTCAGTGACGGCTCTTGTTAGTATTAATATTTGTTATTATTATAATTATAATTATTATTTTTATCATTATTATTATTACTATTATTTTTATTATTATTATTATTATTATTATTATTATTATTATTATTATTATTATTATTATTTTTGTTGTTGTTGTTGTTGTTGTTGTTGTTGTTGTTGTTGCTATTATTTTTAATTGTTATTATTTGTATGATTAATATTATTATCATTATTTATAATATTATTATCATTGTTGTTGTTGATGTTGTTTTCATAATTATTATTATTATAAACGTTATTCTTATAATTTTCATTTCAGATAAAATTAATCAATCCGTAAGGTATTCACAATTATATCGAGTATTGCGTGACGACGAAAATGCTCGTGAAAATGGCATTAGTGCACAAGATCCCACTGCAACTCGAACAATTGAGGCACATGTTAGATACGGGTCTTACAACAAATCTCAATATATCTCTACGTCAGCTACCTATGAAGCCGCCCTGTACTACGCTAGAGAGGGACAAAATCATTTTCCTGGTCCTAGGAAAATTGCTACAATTAACACATGTTCTATTCCGACTGGTGAAGTCGAATATGCAGACCTAACAGAACAATCTGTTCTGAAATTTTTCATTCCAGAAAGTAATTATCGCGCACGGAATTATGCTCGCGCGTTTAAGGAGGTGATAATTAAAGGTTTTATTCCGTATTATTGTATTGGCAAGATAGAAGTTGTATAATTATGTAACAGCCATGATAAAAACAAATAAATATCACGTTAATCAGCTTGTTATCGTGTTTGATTATTGTTGTGTGATTTTGTTATTTCGTTCGTTCGTCTGTTTGTTCGTTCGTGCCTTCGTTCATTTGTGTAATATTCGTGATGTTACTGTTTAATTCAGTACAATGAAAACGACACATTGAAGTTATTGTTTTTAATTGTTGTTAAACATAGAGCCATCTGTGTCATTTTTACAATTTATTCAATATCATAATTTATGTGTCACGTTCAGCAACTTTTATATTCTCTTTAATTATTTAACGTATATTTGAATTTTTTACATACTTATAAATGAAATGTAAAGAAATATTGATAAATAAAATTGGGCATTTTCATTTTCCGTTTTTTCACTGTCAATATATCTTTCACTGCAGCAAAACATATTTTTTGTATTTTCACTAGTGTCTTGCCGGACTAAATTCAAAATAAATGCTGTATTTGTAGCAAAAAAAAAATTATTCTCTATCATGCCTATATGCTGCAATCAATATAAATTAATGGCATGGGCAATATATATATATATATATATATATATTATATATATATATATATATATATATATATATATATATATATATATATATATATCGTGTACTTGGAGGCGATGTACGAGAACTTTTTGTGAGGCTGTTCATGTAAGCCTGTATTTGTAAATGATATGTAATGATTTTAAATTCAATTTTCAAAAATGTGTATTGCAAGGAAATTTTTTTCAGCATGGTATTTTAAAAATATACTTTAAGCATATGATATAATTCTAAAATATACTATGTGTAGATTTATAAATGACTAATAGTATACGTTATCTATGTTTATAAAGTTGAATCTATTTTCAGACCATTGCATAAAATGTGGAAACCTATGACGTGTGTTATTTCATATGACTTATCTTTAATTTAAATGTATGTATTTTGCATATTCATAACCATATCTTGCT
>NW_026852329.1:0-17002 GCF_026571515.1 Ruditapes philippinarum | reverse complement strand
GATTTAGATTTTGGTAATTGACAATAAATTGTCTTTGCATCTTGGCAAGTCTTTTCTTTTCGGGACCAAGTTTTAAACTTAATCAGGATCCTAACCTTTTGAGTTTAAGGCACAAAACATTTTTTAAAAGGCAGGTATAAGTTTCTTTACAGACATAGGGATTACCTTACCTAACATACTAACAAATTATTGGTTATGTCTTTGATAAGTGTTACTTTCACTATATATTTTCAACCTGGTATTATGACTTAATACAGGCTTTGAAAAATAAACTCAATGTTAATTAGATTTGTATTTATTCCGAGCAATAGATCCCATATAAGTGCAGAACATTTTAAAATACTAAATTGGTTACCCGTTAAACATCGTGTTGAAGAAATCAGTTTATGTCATGTTTTTTAGTCAACCTTGGCTAGGCCCCACCCTACTTGAGTGATAGAAAACATTATTCCTCAAAATCTATCAATTGTTATAGAACACGGTTTTAAAAAAGGGGCACATTTCAATTCCTAAAGTTAAAGGATTAAAATTATTTTCTTATATAGACTGTTCACTATGGAAACAATTTACCAGCCAGTATTACTCACATTAAAAATCTGTCTGCTTCTAAACTTGCTGTGAAACAGTACTTTTTAGATAAATTGAATTAAACTCTATTTTATGACTACTTAGGTTCTATGAAATATTTTGCATCAGCCATGAGGATTATATGTTATAAACGTTTTTCTATATATTCTTTTTTGGATAAATATGTCTGAACTTTTAGATTGAGACTGAGAGTAACTTATATATTTATTAAAACACAAGTACTTAACTACCTGTTGTATAAATGTTTTGTTTCGTTTGTTTCTTTAATAGGATTAAATCAAGTTCACTGTGGATTGTTTATGCTAATTACAACATAAATAAGTATTTGATATATTGTGTATGATGCTTTTTTGTGATATTTTCTGTGACATTTTCTATCAAGTATTATCATAGCCTCTCTATGTCATGCATGTCATGCCACCAACACTTAGGGACCGCAATAGAAATAAGAGTTTACCCTTATACTTGTTATTTTTGGCGTTGGTGTGCGTATCATGGTTTTTTCTTATGTTTGTGTTATGTTATGTCGATATAAAACCAAGTATTTAAATTATGCCAAAAAAATCTAATCGTATCTTACATCAATTTACGCCCGTACGGGCCTGCAACGATCATAACATATATGTATACATGTTTTGCTTCTTAATATAACCCTGAATGGTCATGTAACATTCATAACATATTTGCATAAACATTGTGCCTCTGAACATAATGACATATAAGCATAACGATTGCGACAATCGTTAAAATCCTGAACGGTCTTGTAAAGCTCATATCATATTTGCATATGATTTGTGTCTCCCAATATACACATTAATAAAGAGAGAGAATACCTTTTGTTAACAGTTGTACATTTTTAATAGAATAACAATTGCTATTTAAAACAATTCAAAAAGCAATTCAAAATTTGGAAAAATAAAGATTTATTTAGAACATCGGTAAGCATTTCTTTATCAAATGTAAAAATACGTTGGATATTAGTATCTATTGACGAATTCATCTTTTATTTATATAATGTATCACAATTGTACTTGTATGGTTGTAAAAATTTAATTTTCTTTGTGACTGTTTTAAAAGACTCCTTGTCATATGTGACATTTTTATTTAGGTCCCTTGGAAAGTCACATTGGAAAAGGATGGCAAAAAGGAGACAAAGTCGGAACACCTCCTTTATCGGAAGATTTACAGAATTAAAGGGCCGAAAAGTTACAATTGTCGGAAGTGAAAACATACATCCTACAAAACATTCATTTATATCGGTTGTTTATATTTGTTGACCTTACTAATTAACTGCATTAGATGTTCCGGAATAAATTTGATATAACACTTCGACTTTGTGGAAAAAGCTGTTGCTAATATTGTTGTTGATCTGAATTTCACTATGTGTTAGGTCAATATATGTTTATGTTTAATGTGTAAATTTTCATGTTATAATGTATTGAATGAAATAGTTGTAATAAAAAGTTTTTAAATTAACAGACTGCCTTATTTTGTGAGATCTATTATGCCAGATGGTTCTCTATTGCTGTTTAATTCATAGAATCACACAAATTATAATATCTTAGAAAAGTGTTTAATCATAACTCTTCTGAACATTTTAACACATCAACGCCATTTCGGCTCTATTTGGAAGAACATAATGAACAAACATTTGTGACTTGAGTTATATCCATCGAAATAACAGAGACCCATTTTCAGAATACGAACTTTTCATAATGGGAAAACAACATATGACTATAATTATGGTTTATACAAAATTTCCTAGCTTTTATATTCCTATTCCATTGGAGAATGTCACGTGTGTTTTTAAATGATTAACGTTTTCTAGACATACCTCGAACAGAGATATATTTTCTAGGAAAGTGGTCTCCCTACAAATACAAAGATAAACTGCCGTAAGTTATAAATCGAATTGATCGTATTCGCGTGAACTTATTTCAAAACAATCAATTAAATTTAAATAATAAATTTTATTAACCATCTATAATCAAATCGTTTTATTTTGTTATAAAACTGCCTATTTATCATGAAAAACAAAAGTAAAGTAGTTTCATCTTTTTGCAAATTCGGAGTACAGCCAAATTCTGACCAATCATACACATATAACAATACAATACCTCTTCTTAATATATACCTCGTAATATATATATCATTATTCGTATATTTCATTTTGGCATCGCATTTACAAGATCAAATAAGGACCAAATATTTTCTGTTCTTGCATCATTAACTGATGCTATCAGATAACTCTAGATATTTATTCAATGATTTAAGTAGAATTTTGATACTTATTTAAATGACAAAAACGTAGGAAATAATAGCATGTAAATTTGCACACAAGTCATAAATTTAGGCCTACATAAAATGGAACATTAATCTTGAAAAATTATTTATAGTTCCATCATAAAAAATAAACTCAATGGTGTCCCCTTAGATAATTTGGTATAGCTATTCGATTCACCTCGGAACTCATGATATCGATGTATCATCGATTCTCAACAGTCGATTCAATATTGATGCAAAATTTTTAATATCGATTCAATCATTCAAATAAAAATGTCAAATAGCAGTGAATAAAATATAAGAGAATTTCATAATACATTACTAACTAGTTTGTTATTTGTTAATTGGAATATTCATAATATAACTATCCGGTGATGTTTATCAAAACCCAGGACCGGTATCAAGTGCGTCTTCAGTATCATCGTTTTCTTCTGATAATGAGTTTATTGATATTTCTCAAAACCTTTCTATTGTTCACTACAACGTCCAGAGCATTACCAAACAACTTGATATTATCTACTCCGAGCTTAAGGATTTTGATATTCTCTGCTTTTCAGAAACGTGGCTTGACCCACATATTTTAACATTTGATCTCTTTCTCCATGCTTTTGCTAATCGTGCCGATAACCACGGCGGTGTAACACTTTATGTTAAGGATTACATCCACTACAAAAGATGCGATGATCTTAAAATTAACGGAACTGAATGCATTTGGATAGAAATTATTTTTTCAAACAAACATATTTTATTCGGAGTTTACTATAGACCCCCAAACATAGTCAATGCCGACGATGCCTTGATTTTAGACTCTATGCATCTGGCTATTGATACAGGTATTGATAATATCTTAATTATGGGCGACTTTAACCTAAATGAAACGCACAGTACTTCTTCTAAGAGAATCAGAGATATATGTTGCCAGTTATCATTGCATCAGATTATTGACTCACCTACACACTTTACAGAATATTCGTCGTCAGTAATTGACCTTATATTCACTTCTAATAACTATTTCATTCATACTAGCGGAGTTGGCGATAATTTTCTCCAGCAGGATGTAAAGTATCACTGTCAAATATACTGTTTACTAAATTTGAAAAAAGTATTTGTCTTTGATGTTTTTGTTGTGTTATATTGTTGTTTTCTTTTGTAAATAATCATCCTTTTTCGTATGTCTATTTATTCTATCGACAAGCCTCCAAGCTAACCCCATTAGTATCATAAGTTTGTGTATTACTCATAAATATAGAAAAAAGTATGTCTTGAACTTATAACCTTCTTTACATATTCAATTTTTCAAACAAAAAATGTTTTGCCGTAAATTACTTTATGTAAATACTATGTTAACTTTTCATGTTTTAACACATTATTGTAAGACTGTTAAGGGATGGACCTCCGACCCTTAAATAGTCATGCGACGGAGGCAATAAATGGGGTCACCTTCGGGGCCTGAAAAAAAATTGAAAAAACCTAAGAGACTTTCGTTTTATCGAAATGTTTGGATATTTGATAAGGGTATTTACGATTTCTTAAGACATTTGGCCTCTGTTAGTCATTGGGATTCCCTGAAAAATGAAGATATAAACTTATATACTAATAACATAACCAGCAACATAATCAATATCTCGAAGAAATATATCCCAAATAGAAAAGTATTGATCCAAGAAAACGAGCCTCCTTTGTTTAGAAACGACTTAAGATTACTATTAGAAACGTAAAAGACTGTATCGTAAAGCAAAACAAATTGATTCGCCTTATTACTGGGCTCGATTTCGAACCCTGAGAAATCACATAATATCAAAAATTCGCGTAGCAAAGAAACAGCATATCGACAATTCAGCCCAAAAATTACAACAGGAAAATCAAAATTCAAAATGTTCGTGGTCTCTTCTTAAATCATTTTTCAAACCTTTCTATTCTACCTCAATACCACCACTGACGACAACACTGTCATATCTGACAACGTTGAAAAGGCCAATTTTATGAACGACAATTTCACCAAGACACTCATTGATGAAAGTGAATCTCCCGATCTCCATGATTAACCTAACGTTACTAACCATCTGGATGATATAAGTATAACACCAGGCGAATTGGAATTGGTATTGAAATCACTTCCTTTGGGAAAAGCCGCTGGTCCTGGCGATATCAACAATCGAATCCTTCGCGAATTCTTCCATGAGCTCAGTGGTCCTCTATGTGCTCTTTTTTAACTATTCTATTCAGATTGCTCAAGTTTCAGATGCATGGAAAGAAGCTAATGTTTCTCCTCTTTTTAAATCCTTCTTTAGCTAATTACTACAGACCCATATTCCTCATTAGTACTGTCTGAAGGAATTGTATTTAAACACACGTTTAATTTCCTTAGATCTAACAACATTATCACATCTCTTCAATCTGGTTTTGTTCCCGGAGACGCCACTGTCAATCAATTAACATATCTATATAATATTTTTGCACAGGCCATTGATTCTGGTAAAGAGGTCAGAACTGTCTTTTGTGATATAAGTAAAGCGTTCGATCGAGTCTGGCACAAAGGACTTATTTTCAAATTAAATTCTATCGGTATGTCTGGTCGTCTTTCTTCTTGGTTTTCTTTTTATCTCAAGAACAGAAGACAGAGAGTCGTTTTCTCCGGTTGAAAATCATCTTTTAGTTATATTAACGCTGGTGTGTCGCAGATCTATTCTTGGGCCAAAGTTGTTTCTGGTTTATATTAATGATATTGTTATCGATATTAATGCAAATGTAAGGCTTTTTGCTGACGATACAAATCTTTTTATTGTTGTAGAAGATCCTATCACTGCTTCCCATATCCTAAACACAGATTTGCAAAAGATAACTTCTTGGGCTGAAAGGTGATTGATAAAATTCAATCCCCTAAAACAGAATCATTATTAATATCGCGTAAAACAAACAGACTTATAAATCATCCTCCTATTATTAAGCAAAACACACAAACAAAAGAAGTACGCAATCACAAACACTTAGGTATAACTTTCACTCATGATTTACGCTGGTCAACACATACTGAATACATTAAAAATAAAGCTTGGAGAAGAATAAATGTTATAAAAGAAACTAAAATTTCAATTCGGCAGGAACTCACTACAAAAAAATTACCTATCTTTTAGACCGATTATAGAATATGGAGATGTACTATTTGATAATTGCACTCAAAATGACAAAAAAGAGCTTGAACAAATTCATCAAGAGGCAGCTAGTATAATTACCGGAACAACTAAACTTGTGTCTATTGATAATCTGATGAAAGAAGTTGGGTTGGAATCCTTGGAAAAAAGACGTTACAAACATAAACTTATTCTTTTCTTTAAAATGAAAAATAGTCTTACCCCTCATATCTCTCTGACCTTGTTCCTTTGTCTGTTGGAAGTGAGCATTGGTACCCCTTCCGGAACTCAAACGACACACAGAATATTCACACAAATACAGATTATTACTATAAATCATTCTCAGAGATTTTAATTCTCTTCCACCTCAAACGCAAAATGCCTCAACGTAAGCTTTTTTAAGCCCCTGCTTAATAATGATTTGCCAAGTGTGTCTGCTTATTTTCTTTCTGCTGTTCGCAAACTTCACATTTTTCACACAAGATTATGCACTCACTGCAGTTCGCTTTCTGCCAATCTATTTGAAAAGAATATAATCAAATCTCAGTTATGCGAATGGGAAGCGAGAGAAAATGCCTATCATTACTTCTTGGAATGCCCTAAATATACTAACCTTCGACCAGAACTAATAACGACTATTTTCTAATTTTGTTATCCTTCTATAAATGTCATTCTTACTGGTAACATCTAATGTATCTATCTTTACCGCTGTTCAAAAATATATCTGAGAAACTTACCGCTTTAAACGCGTATCCCAGGTCTTATTTACACCTGTTACATCTAAACATACTTGATAGTTACTAGATAATGCATCTTTGCTCTATTATTGTTCATCCATTTCTTCTTTTCTTTCTCAAATTTCCATTTTTCTTGTCAATAGAAGCTGGTAGTTTTTTTAATTGCATAATTGTACTTTCAATGAAGATTTTGTTTACAATCTTTTGTCTCCGTTTAAACACAGTTGTCTTTTCGATTTCACATTCCTAGATGAAAATTAAATGGTGACCTAACTAAATCAATCTCTGTCATATAATTTTTTTTCACATCCATTTTGTTTCATTTTTCTTTTGCATTTTTATGACCATTTATTTAAGTATTTGTAAATTGCAAAATACCTCTTTTTGAAAATGTCTTCCGATTGATCACTTTGTTTCCAGATTTTTATACTTCACAACAGCAGGTGTCAAGTGCCATGTGGCAGCTTTTTAAAAAGTCGCCCTGACTTTATTTTGAAATTTTAAAATGTTTTTTACATTTTTCTGGTCCATTTGGGATTCATTGGGTGCCCAGCACTAAAATTAAAATGGGTTTGGGAAATTTGGAACCCCTCAAGCCCCGGTTTTCCCGGGGCTAGGGGGGAAAGAGGGATTTGCACTTATTTTTTATCCCTTCCTGTTTCCCGAACCATCAAACCGAGTCTGCAAAACCTTTTGTTTTTGTTGTGAAATTAAAGCTTTCCGAAAGGGTCACTTTTTTTCCAGAAAGTTGAAAATTTTTTTAAAAGATGAACTTTGTGGGTGATAATTTCCAATTTTAAAATATTAAAATGTAAAAATGCTTAAAAATGGGGAAAAGGACCCTTTTTTAGCTTTCATTTTGCTTCTGCCCAATCCCAAATATATTGTATAAATATTGTTCATTCTAATGTAAATATATCGAATACAATATGTTTAAATCAATTGGAATTTAAATCTCCGACTTATAGAAAAACCGCAACCATTAGTGTTTTCATTGTTAGCGCATGCGTCAATCTAATGACATCAGGTAAAAATAAACAAATGCAGAAATTGAAAATTCTGGCAATAAACGTGTGGTTTGTTTATTTCAAAGGTATTTGTAAAGTTTGCTATCTAATCAATAAGCAATACCACAAATATGAGGCATTGTTTCGTGTATGTGGTGAGTTCAGCTCTCGTGAATTATAAAAAAATCAGTCGTAAAATATTTTGGGGATTATAAAAAGCTAGAGAACTCAGTTTTATCTGGTTTTGATGTTTATTTTATTTAAACCATGCACAGGGACTGCGGAAAGGGCCAAGTCGCCAAAAATATGTTCGCCCTATTTGATCGGAAAAGCGAAATTCTAGTCGCCGAAATAATCTGACATGTATATTCCGTGGCTAAAACTGCCTGGAGTCAGGTTTAATTGTGTACTCTGACGTAAAATTTTAGCACACGCGCTGAAGAGTAGCCATAGGCGACACCTGCGTAACCCCCCGAACCAATTCGCTAAAAAAAAATCTTTATTAGGCGCTTTGTTATATGTAGTCACAAATTTATCGGGGCGTAAAGCTGGGAAGACCCTTGATTGATACGAACGTGGCGGATGATAATCAAGGAAAGGTTATTGAAATTAAGTTTCATCAAACGTATATTAATGTGTTTCATTTGCATTATTTCCTTAAAAGTTCGCCGGTTTGGTTTTTGTTGTTTATGACTCGTTATCTCTGTTACTTACTATAGTAATTAGTTATAACTGTATCTTTGTGTAACCTGAATTCGGCGATGTAAGAATGAATGTCAGTGGATAGATAGATAGATATTTATTCAGATTAAAACACACATATACATAATACAAACACTTATGCATTTTTATATAAAAGATCATAATACAATTGTAATAAAATATTTCGGAAGTTTGTCAAAGATAAATATCACAGGAGGTTCGTTAAATAATAATAAATAATAATAAAGAACAAAATCGAAAAAATACATTTCAGACAATACTAAATTTATCTTTCTTTCCCTGGACTAGATATTAATTTACCAATTATTAATAACCAATTTAAAAATTAATGTGACGACGTAAGTGAAAGCATGTATAAAGTAGTGTGCAATAACCTCGGATTACTCATGAAAGCCCGAAGGCTTATTTCCAGTAGGGTCCTTGGATGTATACTTACCAGAATATACAATAAAAAAAAACTTGAGAAAAAAACTTTGGAAACTAGAAGATGTCATATAGATAAAATATTAAACGTTGATATTTTCTTTTACTTTATTTACAGGAAAACAGTAAAAATGAAGATCAATATCTAGTCATACTAGATAATTTTATTATGATTTCCTAACTGTTCGAGTAAATGGGCCTTTTCCGAGCTTTTGTAATCTCCTATCTTATTAATTTTTTAACGCATGTAGGCAAGGAATTCCAATCATGAATTGCTATTTGTAAAAATGATACATTATCTTTACCATAACTTCTTGGGACCCTAAAATTGTACTAATTCACGCGAGTTGAATAAGAATGAATGTCTGTAACAGTACAACATTTCCTTTCATATATGAAGTGCACTGGTAATAATTTTGAAAACATGATTAAGACGTAATTGCTTATTTCTGTTTTCTACATTTAATAAAGACATATTAGCAAGAATAACATTATTGACACTATCTCTATGCCCCGTACCGTGTATAAATCTAACAATTTTATTTTGACAAATTTGAAACTAACTTTTAAAACAGACTCGGGTACAAAGAAGAACATGCATACTCGAAGTGAATACTGTATTAATGCTGAGCATAAATATTTTCTAGTTCTAAAATCTTAAACATTTGCTTGCCTATAAAAAACTTTTAAGACGTGAATTTACCTTTGTAAGAAAACTATTGAAAACAGATTCACCTGACAAAGAATCATAGATATTTAAACCTAGATATTTGACAGATTTTGTGGATTCAATTATATGTCCATTACAAAATTTTTTAAACTTTTTTTTCACTTGTTTAAGTTTACCAAAAATAAGACATTCAGTCTTTTCTACATGAAGTGACAATTTGTTATCTACAAGCCAAAATGAACAAGACTCTTGTATTTGTCAAAGCTTTTGAGAAATGATACTTGGATTTTTATGAGCAAAAAGAATTGCACTGTCATCGGCATACATGCTTGATCTATACTTATTCTCATGTCATTTACATAGCACAAAAATAAAAGAGGACCAAGGATGCTACCCTGGGGAACCCCGACATGTAACAGGCATATTATCTGATAAAATATTATCAGACGATTATATTTGTTTTCTACCTTTAAAGATAAGACATGAACCAGTCAGTATCCATCAATTTCACTTTACCAACATAAAATATCATGGTCAACAGTATCAAATGTTTTTAGTAGGTCACACATTATCATGCCTGTGTATAAACCTTTGGAATTATTATTTCTGCTATGATCCATAAGATAGATATGATCCATAAGATGGATAAGACATGTGTCAGTGGAAAAGGAATTTCTAAAACCTGACTGTAATTCATACAATAAACAATTATCAACTAAAATATTTTCATGTTGTGAATGCACTGATTTTTTCTAAAAATTTTGATACAATGCATGTCAATAATTTCCTATTTCAAGATTACTGTAAAGGTTTTACCCTAGCTAATTTTATGTCACCAGGAACATAATTTTCTGAAATTGACATATTGATACTATCAAAGTCAAATGTTTCTTGCATAATCAGGCAACCAGCCCATACACATATAACATAATACAAATAATAATATAACAGTAATGTAATTAAATGTAATTGGTATTTTTAAAAAGGAAGCTGCATCTAGTAAAAATTCTTGCCAGAATTTCATCTAACCCAGTACTCTTTGATGAGTTTAAATTCTTACGCTCTTTCTATACAAATGTCTCAGACACATGTCTCAGACATATGTTTCAAGTGCATTTTATTGTTCTTAAAATTTCTATCATTATAAAAATCTAACAAAGCCTGTGAGTCAATGTAAACAATTTGCTAGCAAGGTAACTACAACACATTTTGAATCATTTATTCCAGCGTGTTTGCATATCTTAAATATGTTTCGATATATCGCCCATATTTACCCTTCGATATATAGATATACAAAACTTTCTATCTATGACAGCCCAAGTTTCAAGCTACATGGTAACCCCTGAATATAGGCAAAAACAGATAAAAGAATACTTGATTAAATGTGGCAATTCAGTATTCATAATTCAAATGAAAGCTTTGAAGTCGATAACACTTTTTAAGTTGCTTAAGGAAAACCTTCAGATATCTATAAAATTTACCTAACAGATGATAAGACTGACTAAATATTTATGGTTTCTTTGTTCATGTTTTATTACTACACCTTTCTCAAATTATGACAGCAGTGATTATTACTATATTTTATTTCGTCAGGAATTTAATGAGTTAATTCTAACTTTACTCATCATAAAGTTTTGTAGATTCATGTTTAGCTTTTAAAGCCAATTACTTGATTGCACTTTTTTCTTTCCACCAACTTCACCATGTTGATTGACTGCGGCATTTGTTGCTTCGCCATTTTTCATTTTACTCATCACTATTTCATCTTTTACTTCTTTGTCTGAAGATTTTTTGCAGGGTTCAGTTTTCTTTCCACCAACTTCATCATGTTGATTGACTACGGCATATGTTGCTTCGCCATTTTTCTTTTTACTTATCACTATTGCATGGTTTACTTCTTTGCCTGAAATTTTTTTGCAGGGTTCAGTTAAAAGACAAGTTCAAAAAATATTTTTATTTTTTCCATAAAAAAACAACAGCTATTTGTTTGCTATAAATAAAAGGTTTAAACTATATATGTTTGCTAACTTTTTAACAAGACGTCCAAATTTGCATTGTAGTGTCAGAGTTATGTCACAAGCAAAGTCCAAAGTGTAAAAATGAGCAAAGGGCAATGACTCCAAAATTAAGCAAGGCAAAGTTAAGGTTCTTTTGCACTGCACTTCTAATTAATGAGATCAATCTATCTAAAAAGTTTCATGTTGATACATCTTATGATTTCAGAATTATGTCCAGGACAAAGTTCAAAGTGTAAGAATAAACAAAGGGCAATAACACATAAATAAGGCAAGACAGAGTTATGGTTCTTTTGCACTGCACATATACTCAATAAGATCTATCTGCCTACAAAGTTTCATGTTGTTATCTCTTACAGTTTTAGAGTTATGACCCGGACAAAGTTCAAAGTATAAAAAATAAACAAAGGGCAATAACCCAAAAATTAGGCATAACAGAGTTATGGCTATTTTGCACTGCACTTCTACCTATTGAGATCTATCTACAAAGTTTCGTGTTGTTCATCGTTTTATTTCAAAGTTATGTCCCGGACAAGAATAGCGGACGGACGTACAGACGGACGTAAAAGCGGCGACTATTTGGTCATCCTTCGGGGAGCATAAAATTTTTGTTACAGAATTTTTAAACACCAAACATCTGAATACCGGTAATTGCTGAAGATAAAGCTTTTATATCAAAGGTGCTTAATTATTTCTATTTTCTGATGACTTGATGAATTAAAAATTTTACGATGCAAAAAGTTAAAGTAGGTTCCAATTAGTGGAGACTGAGTTTAAGCTTGGTACCAGATACATTGAATGTGTGGCATCATACGTCATGGAAAGATTATAAAAGAAACTATGAAGTGTCAGTCGTTTTTGGGACTGGGATTCAGTTTTGGCCTCATTTATACTCACTTTGATTTTTCAGCATTGGTGATGTTCTTTCATCAGACATGCTTGCGTTCCTGTTGAAGTAGAAGTGTTCAAGATTATATGCTATATTCAAATATTATTTATATGATAAAACATTTAAAACAATATAATTCATATTGTATAACAGTTTTTTTTTCTATTTGATAAATGAGAAGTCAATTATTGAAATATAATTCAGTAAGAAATGAAACATGAAATACGATTTTTCCAACGAAGCTTAAGACTAAATACAATATCTGAGCAAATTTTCGTCCGCGGTAAACCTCATCCGCGGGGTCACGCGGGTTTTGCAAAAGCCGCGCTGAGCGTACTGTATTTGAAAGGTAACATACATTCGGCATGATGACCGAAATATAATACCAGAATATAATATCATTTGGATGATGCTAAAAATACTAATACATTGTTATTTGATTTTCGTAATAATATTTTCATTCTGGTTTTTACCCAAATGTTTAAAAGGTTTATCGCTTTTGTAGTTTAAATATCTAAACAGCAAAAGTATCTTTTTTTTGCTATCATATATTATATACAGAATGTCTAGGATTCCTCATTCCTTTTCTCTCATTTCAGACGGAAAGTTTTAAAAGTCAAGTCAAATATTTTATTGGAAGAAACGTAAACATATTCATCGCCAAGTAACCTTTATTTGGCGGTACAATGCAGGGTGCAGAAAATACTATCCATTATAACTTTAACATATGCATATTTCTCAGTGAACAACAATTTAAACAAATGTATAAAATAGATTCAATCCTTTGTTGTATCGAATATACAAATTTAGCTAAGTAAACAATTAAATTTTTATTTGCTCATTTCATCACTGAAATGAGTTATTTTTTTAAATTAGGCCATGAGCAAAACTATCAAGGTAAACATGAACGTAGATGTTTGAAAGACCTACCACCAGAACACAATCATACATATTTGATTTGCGCTTATAGATAAAACTAGCCAGGAATATGATTAGTATTCTTATGGTAAAATAATATTTAAATTGCTAAAAGAAAAGTAAATTTTTGCTGTATAATTCAATAAAATATGAAATACTATATTTCTCTAACGAAGCTTCAGTCACACAGACGTCATGCTTAGATATAATACTTGGATATCATATTGTTTGGATGGTGCTTAAATAAGTATCACACTGTTTTAGAAAAATATTTTTATACCGGCTTTTACCAAAATGCTTTACAGGTTATATTTTTGTCAGTTCAAATATTTAAACATCAGAATTATCTCTTTTGCCACAATTTATTGTTATACATTCATCAGAACACAATCATACCTTTTTGATTTACACTTATAGATAAAACTAGCCAGTAATATGATCAAAATAATCGGGACTCCAATCACGGCGCCGACAATGACACCTGTTGGTGAACGCTCGTCACCTGGTTCTTTCGCTGAATATGAAAATACACATCATTTAAAAAAAGCGATGAAATTATTAAAACCTCGCTTAACAGAAAAATGTTTTATAAAAGTCGAACAATTTCTCAAATTTATAAAATAAAATATCAAATGAAAATATTATTAGAATAAGAATTCTACCTCAAAAGTTTTTTTTTTAATTTGGACATGACACCGTCGAAATAATTACGGAAATCGTGTTTTATGTATTGTTATATTTGTTGGACATTAGCCATTAAATATTCTAAAACACACCGTGTGCAAGATGAAGTGAATTTCCAGTATGAAACTTAATGGCTTTAAATGGATTTTTCATTCATCTCAATATGTTTTTAGATTGCATCCGAATTTATTTCTTGTATCGTTAATGAAACGGTTTTAATTATAATATCAAAACTTTTCTATATCTATCGGACCCTTGTTGTAAAAAATGAAGAATTATAATAATGTTCAATGCCTAACAATTTTATGTAGATTAATATTGCTAAGATGAATATATGTAATGTTATAAAACATATCAATTGGCTATTCCTTGAAGGTTCTTCACTCAAACTTTAGCGCACAAGTAAAAATAAACTTTAAAAGCAGCTGAAGGTTAAATACCGATGGAAATATGTGTTATCTTTAATTGACTAGCTCCTTCGTTGTTTGTCAACCTATCGATAACTTCTATCTACAAATACCGATGTAAAAATATCAGACTGTAACTGTAAACAATAGTGTTGCGATAAAAGAGTCACAAGAAAAATAAATAGCTTCGATCTCTAATTTATTAAATCATATAATATGAAATTTGCATTATTGCATTTTTTTTTTGCTTGTAATCAGTCAGTTATATTTCTGTCGGTGCACAATGTCGGGGATCTTTATATATTAAAAGAGATCTCCCACTTACCAAATACAGTTAGCTAACGTAATGTTGGTGGTTCTACTCAGGTGCCCGTTCATGCTTGAAATAATGAAGGAAGAAACGTAAGGTCTTCCTCCACCAGTAAAGTTGGAAAGCCGCTGTATGACTTTCAATGTATTGGTACGACGAAAAATCCAAATAAACAAAAACAAAAGCCGAAAAATCTTGACTCTTAATTTTACATCAGCAAATGTATTCATGAACATTAATATCTTTTAAATAAGACATTTACTTAAAAGACAAATTCATTACCTTGACTACAGATTGGTTCTTTATATCCAGGGTAACACCCTTCAGGGCATACGCCGTTTTGTTTGTTACAAGATAGGTCATGCTTACAATGTCCACATGTGTAATTACAATCTTCGCCGTAAGTATTGTTATAACATTCTGTAACATAATTTAAAACTTAAAACACTGTACTAAATGATCCCGAAGGACTAAAATGAAATGCAATATAATTACTTTCTTTACACTTGTTTCTTTGAAAGCTTGGCTTGCACCTTTCATTACAATCGCCATTAAGATAACCACATACATCATGTTTACAATTTGAAGGACAACTCTCCGTACATTCAATACCAAACTTCCCAGGCAAACATTTTAATAATGACATGATGAAAGAAAGTATTATATTTCATAATAGCAGTTAACTTCGCAAATACCAAAATGAATTATATTAATTAACTCATCAGAATGTGAACATTATTCAGGCATGAAATATGCAAAGACATAAATAATGATAAAAAATTGAAATTCTTTTGACATCAGTTTGTTTGTCTTTCCGTATTCTTGCTTGCATATGCGGCACTGATGATTTATCATAAAAAGACGATAAATCAAGATAGTTAATGGATTTTATTTCTTGAAAAGTAAATATTTCTATTTCAACTGTGTGGGAAAACGATAAAAAATAATTAAAGTAAAACAAACAAATTTAAAACGGTGTTGAAATGGAATTACATATGTGTGACAGATTTCATGTTCATGCTTGAAATAATGAAGGAAGAGCACGGAAGGTATTCCGTTACCAGTAAAGCCGGAAAGCCGCCGTTTGACCTTCAATGTATTGGTGCGACGAAAAATCGAAAAACAAAAGCCAAAAAATCTTGACTCCTAATTTTAGGTCAGCAAATTTATTCATGAACGTTAATATTTTTAAAATAAGACATTTACTTAAAAGACAAATTCATTACCTTGACTACAGATTGGTTCTTTATATCCAGGGTAACACCCTTCAGGGCATACGCCGTTTTGTTTGTTACAAGATAGGTCATGCTTACAATGTCCACATGTGGAATTACAATCTTCGCCGTAAGTGTTGTTATAACATTCTGTAACATAATTTGTTCAATTGTAAAATATCATCAAAACATACCTATATTATTATACTTATCTATTTTACATTGTTTACACATTGATATATCCCTATATGTTACTTAATTTTAATTAAATTATTAATTATTCAAATTATACTTTATAGAGGATGCATAAAAATGTCTCGAATACCACAATGCAGAACTAATTAATACTGTACATTTAAAAATACTATTAGAGAAAACATTAGTTCATTACTTAAAGTACTTGAATCATCCGACTTGAAGTTGTACATCGTTTACAAAAATCACATTCGTTTTTGTTTCTTGAAGAAAAATAATTCAGATATATATAAAATACCTTGTATACATAGAGGCGGAATCCATCCAGGTTCACATGAATTCGGACATGCCCCATCGGAAACATTGCAATAGTCGTTGTTCTTACATTTACCACATGTTTTTTTGCATTCTGGACCCCATTGTGTGTTGGAACACTCTACAAAACAATCATTGTTCTGATTTTTAATTAGATAACGAATCACATAGTTTAGTGTTTAGAATGCTAGATTCTAGTCTATCGGTTATATAGTCAGCAAGGAATTTAATGATATATTGAGTTTTAATGTCTTTAATAGTAAGTTGGTCGAATTGATATATACAAAGAAATAATTCATTTGTCTTAAGTATAACATGCTAAGTAAAATCACATCTTTAACCACATTTTTAAGATGAATACTAAATTTTGATGTATATTTGGATTAATATTATTGTCATAATTCTAATGGAAAATCAAAAAGTTTACATGTATACAGTTTATCAAATAGCATGATTATTTTTCAACATTTTGTTGTTTAACGTATCTTTAAAT